>NW_008668907.1:0-278 GCF_000695815.1 Acanthisitta chloris
GTAGAGAGGAAAAAGTCGCAGGGAAAATCCGCAGGGAAAGCTGTGCAGGGTCGGGAAATCTCCTTGTCTCCTTCTCCCTGTCCCTCCCTACAATCCCTGATTTCCTAATGTGCATGTTCGAGTACCAATCTGAAATTCCCTGCTGGGAAGAAAAGGAGAAAGAGGAGGATTTGTTAAGCAAAGCTCGAGCAGAAAGGAAAAAGTCGCAGGGAAAGCTGCGCAGGGTCGGCAAATCTGTGTCTCACTCTCTCTGTCCCTCCCTACATTCCCTGATTTCA
>NW_008668907.1:451-1409 GCF_000695815.1 Acanthisitta chloris
ATTCTCCGCCACTCTCTGGGCCCTGGACATCCAACCAGTCCGTCTTAAACTCATTGAATTTAAGGGTTGGAATGGATTTCCATATTATCTCCTCCCAACCCTCTCTGCCCTGGGCAGGGAAACCTCCTCACTAGATTAGGTTCAACCTTAACCCAGCAGAGATTTTACCTGTCCAAGTCAAAATCCTCCAGCTCAGCAGAGCCTCAACTGCTTCGTGCCAACCTGAAAAGTGTTTGGGCACCAATCTGCAACTCCCTGCTGGGAAGGGAAGGAGCAGCAGGAGGATTTGCTAAGCAAAACTCAGGTAGAGAGGAAAAAGTCGTAGAGAAAATCCGCAGGGAAAGTGGTGCAGGGTCGGGAAATCTCCGTGTCTCTCTCTCCCTGTCCCTCCCGAGAGGGAATGAAACTAATTTCCCTGATTTCCTAATGTGCATTTTCGGGTACCAATCCACAATTCCCTGCTGGAAGAAAAGGAGGAGGATTTACTAAGCAAAACTCAGGTAGAGAGGAAAAAGTCGCAGGGAAAATCCGCAGGGAAAGCTGTGCAGGGTCGGGAAATCTCCTTGTCTCCTTCTCCCTGTCCCTCCCTACAATCCCTGATTTCCTAATGTGCATGTTCGAGTACCAATCTGAAATTCCCTGCTGGGAAGAAAAGGAGAAAGAGGAGGATTTGTTAAGCAAAGCTCGAGCAGAAAGGAAAAAGTCGCAGGGAAAGCTGAAATCTCCATGTCTCTCCCCGTCCCTCCCGAGAGGGAATTTAGCTACACTCCCAGATTTCCTAATGGAAAACAGCTCCTTCTGCTGGGAGCACTGGGAGGATTCAGCTCAACCTATTGAATATCCAAGGGGCTGGAATGGGATCTGGATATATCCCAGTTCACACCAGCGGGATCGCAATTCCCTCCGCTCAGCCTTTCCCAGCACAGTCTCGAGTGAACTGGTTTCCATCCTCCTGCTG
>NW_008668908.1:0-3935 GCF_000695815.1 Acanthisitta chloris
ATATATTTACATTATGTGTCTATACCACAGAGACAGATCTCCCATGACATTTATCTGTGCCCAGGAGCGGATCCTAGATAACAAGTTCCTGAAGATAAATGTCATTACAGATATTAGCCATCAAATATTCTTTATATATTTACATAAAACATTACAATGAGATTTTAAAGCAAAGCCTAACAAGAAGCAGATGAGAACATCCATAGGAGCCAACTTGTAGGATGACGTGCAGAAAATTATTTAGGAAGTCATTATAATAGTTTAATTCAGCTATCAAGTTATAAACTGTCACAGCTGTTTATTTGTTCTATCAATCAAGTGGAAACCACTAGCAGCCTAACTCCCTGCAAATCTCAGAGGTTTTATGTGCACGCATGAAGGAGGAAGCTCAGGTGAGCAAATAGGAAAAGATGACAGCTGAAGATTTAGGGAAATGTTTGGATCCCTTTGCTCCTCTCCAAGCTGACAACAAAGTCTCTTTAAGGCTTCTCCTGCACTGCAGGGAGAAGGAAAGAATGACTGGATTGCACTTGGCACTCGGGTACCAAATCACCCATCTGATTAAGGCTATGGCTTGTGCCTTGTCATCTTGTAAAGGAATAGAGCATCATCTGGGTTCCTTGGGAATAAAAAAGATACCCCAGAGTGAGAGCTTTGAGCAGTATTTCCCTGAAGAAATGGTTAAAGGGAGTAGTTAATCATGTAAATCTGCCTCTTTGTTTGGAGGGCTTGTGAGGGGGGTACAGGCAGGGGAGAAAGAGGTGATGATTTATCCTCCAACGAGGGGCAGAGCTCAGATATGTGTAAGCAGATTTAATCTTTACTTTCTGGTTAATAAAACATTGCTTTGTTCCCCTTTTTTTTTAACCTGAATATTTCTGACATAAACTGGCTTTTTAATTTTTTTTTAGGTTTAAAAGGTATAAAAATGCCTATTTAATGTAGATATATGTGTATAATTACTCTGCAAAATAATGTATGTGATTAGATTTAACCAGTTTGCATGAATCTGGAGTAGGTGTGTGACCATATTATATATTTAATTAATCTTAATGCAAACATTTTTTATTTATTCAGGCTACCCTGAGAACACAGTTTAATAATTATTTCTTTTTGGCTTTGCCTTTATTTCCTCAATTGTGCTTATTTCCTGTTTGACTATTTCAATATATATTGCCTATCAACAGCTCCTCCAGAAATAAAAAGAGCCAATACTGAGAGAAATAAAGGTAATTTGGGGAAAGACAAGTGCTAGGCTTAAGAAAACAAATGTGCTACTGTAAAGAATATCACAGTGACTGTGAAAGTGTTGGAGCACAAGTGTGTGCTGGTCAGGAGGAGTTGTGAAATGACAAAGATGCTGCAAAAACCAAGAAGCAGTGATCCAAAATGAGTCTTTTAATGATGTCAGAGAGGATGAAGTAAACAGCTTTTTGTCAAAAAGAAGAGTACAGCCTAATAAAATAAAAAAAAAGAATATCTAAAGTTAGAAGTGCAAAGTAGAAAAGCACATTTTATCATAAAGGTAATGTCATCTCTCTCCAACAGTGACTCAAGAGGTGTTTTTATTTAGAAAAGACAGTGGTCTAAGAAAAGCTTTGGCTTGCTTATAATTCCTTTCCTGTCTTAATGCTTGGTTGGAGCATAAAAAGTATTACAGAGTTTGAGTTCCAAATTCTTGAGCAAAGATATTTTCCTTTATTCCCAGTGGGACATTGTTATTATGTTTCTTGATAGGAAGAGAACTGTTAATAGAATCAGTTTGGGAGCATGGATAATATTTATGCCTCTCTGTTTTCATTCATATTAGAATAGAGATGAAAAACAGACTAGTATCTGTAAAACAGATTAGGCTGAAATTGCTCTCTGACTTATGCTTTTTAAAAGCTTCTCAAGCTTAAATTAAGAAATTACCCAAGTTGTCTATACTCCTGAAAAATGTGTTTCTGGTGAAGTTCAATGAAGTTGGTAATTATTAGTGCTAAAGGTACTAAGAGACCTTTTCCAGGCTTTTTTTTTTTTTTTCTACAGTCCCTCCAAAATGTTCACAGCCTGAATTGCAATCATATTGTTCATTTTTAGCATGTATCCTAACATATTCATTCATTTGACCTTTATTCTGAGGTATATCAACTATATTTATCAAAATTATATTTAATATTAACTTTTTGAGTTATTGTAAGTATAGGGATAGGTGAATGCAAATTGCTTACTCCTTCTAGAAGGTCACCATCACTTGTCCCTCCAAGAATCTCTAGCATGAGAAATAATAGGAAAAGGCAATGTTTGGATTGATAGATGATGACACAGGGTAATTAGATTGTTCAGAACCTCACTAGAGCTATTATTTATAAATTTCTCCCGCCTTGCTTTTCTCCTAATCATTGAAAGGATTTGTCAACATAGATTTCCTCCTCCTCCTCAGACGATGACATGAAGTGCAGCCCACAGTATATGCTGACAAGACAAGAACTTTTGAGACTCCCTTAAAATATTCTGTGCTATGACTACATTTTTTCTAAATAGAGATTTAATTGTGCAGGGGGAACTCACATGAAAGACACGGATTTACCTAGTCTTAACTTTCATTAAATGCACAATTCAAATAGTTTCCTGACTCAGAGTAGGTATATATTGATGGTGGAAGACAAGCAGATAGCCTGGTCAGGAAAATGCTTCCTCTTCACTCATTGTTGGTTACAGACCTGATAAAACTAGTGCCAGTGGCTGCTTCTTGCACAGCCTCAGAGAGCTGAGGATTTAGTGCTGCCTGGTCTCATATTAGCTTCAGAAATTGCAGGAGGACAAGGTGAATAACTGCTTGCAAATTGCCTGCTGTTCCTCCTCCTTAGATCCTTTGCAGGATCACCTAAGAGGTGTCCTGGGAGCAAGGACAGGCTGTAACACTGTGTTTGTGCATGGGGACCACAATGCCCCAGGGAGATGTGGAATGGATGGAGCTCTGGGTGGTGGCACACATGTACCTGGGGGATGTGTGCACATGTGCTCCTGTGCTCACTCCCACATGCTTAGTGTTTCTGTGCTTTCCCTCACAGTTGATCTGAACCTGGTGAATGGAGAGGAGAGCTGCATATACTTCGCTGGGAATTCTCTTGGGCTCCAGCCAAGAAAAGTTAAAACTTACTTGGATGAAGAACTGGATAAATGGGCTCGAACGTGAGTACACTGCAGGGTGTGGAGATGCTAACGTGTGCTTCAGATGAGCACTTTATTTTGGGAACTTCCTTGGAAATACTTAAATAGCAACATAGTGTGTTAAAACCACTACAGCCCAGGAGTAAAACATGTTCAGTGATTCCCTAGCACTATTTATGTCTCTTTTAAAGTATGAACAGTAAAGCAAAGAGGCACTTCCAGCTGTGATAACCTATGGTGGTTCTGCTTTGCCTCATCTGGAGGACCTGCACAGTTTAACCAGCCCCATCCAAGAGCTATGTGTTTTTACACACAAGGCACACAAACTCATTTGGGTACTGCTGCTTGCTGGTGAACCTGATTGGGTTCCAGGCCCTGTGATTTTCTAATTAGTGTTTTTATGTGTGATTCACCCTGCAGGCCTTGCAATGGGCAGTTCTCCTTGAAATAGCACTGAACACAGGTGATGTCGCTGCCAGTTCTGGCAGGTTTTTGGCTCCTCTTAAACCAGGTCTCTGCCTGACAAGTTCATTTTATTTAGAAGGAAATATTCCTGTCTTCTCAGTGGCATCTCAGCAAGGAGCTGAGTGTGGATTGCAGCAAGCTTTGCCGAATGAACCTGATGTAAGAGAGACAGGAGGACAAAAGAAAGACACACTGCAGGAAAGGGACACTGTCATCATAACAAATAGAAAACTTTTAAATACATATAGGGGAAAGAAAAAGCTTTTTTTTGCTTTTTATTCTTTAGTTCTCCAGCCTGAGCAGCTGGAGCAGGA
>NW_008668908.1:3956-50320 GCF_000695815.1 Acanthisitta chloris
AACCAGGGAACTGATGGTGGAAGAGGTAAATAACATCCAGATGAGTGAGTGAGCTGAGAGAGAGATGAACTCTTTCCTAGGGATATGAGTGGAACAGATGTGATTTCATGGTGAGAGAGCAGAGGCAGAAGAGGAAAAATGAATTCTGCTAACTGGGCAGCCTCATTTCAGTAGGAACAGTCTAGATGGAGGCTTCACAATGTAAATGTGCAAACTCTGTAGCTGCTCTTTCACTTGTTAATATATGAATGCTGTGAGTTCATAAATATGGGTTTACTCTTTCCTATTTATCACTTGTATTCTTATAAGTAAGAAGGCTGAGAATGAATGGGAATGAGTGTGAACTTTGGGAAGCACTTGTTCCTTTTGGTTATTCAGTCAGCACAACGATGCAGTTTCTCCAGTCATTTGAAAATATTGCAGCCCTGTCCATTTCTGTACAGTTATCCTGCTTTATCAGGGAAACAGCTGAGCTCCTTCAAAAGGTGGAAGTCAGATAGCACTCTTATCTGTTAGAGTGATGCACTGGGAGTGCAAACACATTTCAACTCACTCACTGTATCTTTTCCCTAGCTCACTTCCATTCGGATGTTTGCTGCAGTGAAGGATGGGTTTTTCCTCTAAATCTATAAAAACCCCAAAGAAAAGGATAGGCAGCATGTTTCTTCAGATCAAAAGTGAATTCAGTAGCTGTATCTAAGGGGGCAATACGACCAAACACAATTCCAAGCCATTGTCAGAGGGGGAGCAAAAACTAGAAATACTGTTAGCCAAAAACACAGCTTGGCCCCAAAAAACTTAGCCAGAAAAAATCAGAAAGTAAAACAGCAAACAATTTCAAAAAAAAGCCCACCCCAAAACAAACAATCAAGCAAACAGAAAACCCAAATTAAAATCAACCTAAAAAACCAGAATAAAATCCTGCTAGTTGCAGATGCATCTAAAGCAGCTGAGAAATTCAGGATTAGGTCAAGCTAATTTTGAAGAGAGCAATGCTGCTTAAAGAAGCTGATGAGTGGAATGGAGTGCTGGGGACTGCAAAGGAATAGGTGGTTGGAGGTATAGAAATGGGTACTTTTTTTCCAGACACCAAGGGCAGCTTAGCAAAATCCAGTCTAAGGGGGCAGCTGTTCCCAGCTGTTCAATGACTGGTGTGTTGGCAGAGTGGAATTTAATGGCTGTGGCTTAGACAAATAAGTAGAAGAATCTAAGAAATGGCATGCAAATTAGGCACATCCATCAAGTCAGCAATGATATAGATTCTGGCTTTCTTATAAATTGGTTTATTGCATTTTCTGTTTGTTGTGTCTTGGGACCCATCTCAAGTAGCCATGAGTCTATTTAGATGGTTTTCACAGCTTAGAGTTAATGGCCAGACTGAAAAGGAAGATTACCCAGTAGTGGTGGTCAAGGAGAGGGAAGATCATAGCTTTATCTCCATATGGTGATGACAACTCATTATAGCAAAGCTGGGAGAGACAGAGACTTTTTCATGCTGTTCTTGTTGTGTTCCCTCTTAGTGCTACTGTCCCTTTCCTCCACCCCCACTTTAATGATGGGTTATCCCTTTCTTCCCTTACAGCTGCCTCCCACATACCTTCTCTGTTTTTTTATTCTTCCTCTCCATGTTCCTCAGTCCTCTTTACTTTGTGCTAATGTATATATTACAAATCTAAGCCACTAGCATTTTTAGTATGGATTAAAAAAAAGAGCCTTTGAGACTTCATCTTCCTGTTATGTTTTCAGCTAAACCCAAGATTTACTGAATGAGGGGCAAAAAAGGGATGAAGAGTTGTTTCTTTGTGCTTAGCCAATAACCCTTTTTATTTAAAATCTAAAAGTCCAAACCTTAAGAGTCTTGTTTGGTTGGAAAAAAAGCCAAGAGGTGCTTTGCAGTGTCTAGTTTTCCCTTTGCCCAACGAGAACTGTTCAAGTAGCTAAAATATTTTATAGAATCATTACTGCATGTGAACTTACTTACTGCAGAAGGCAATGTCTCTCACGTCTGAGTCACTCATTAAAGCAGAACTGTTAGAACAGAAGGGAGCCTGCTGTAGCCAGTTGTTATGCTCTTGTGAAGGGCTGGCAGGGCAGCTGGGGAGTGGAGAATCTGTTGTATGGAAGTCTTGAGGATTAAAGTCGGTGAGCAAAATTAAAACTGGAAGGAAAAATGTTCTTCATGGATGTATACATAGGTAAATGTAGGGGGGGAAAGGAGCCACTTGTGTGAAATAGCATGCTGGCACAGTAAATGTAAACTAGGAATTAATAAATTGAGGCTAGAAATCAAACATATATATGTGCTTCTAAGCATTGAAGCAGTCTGGCAAACAGGCTTCTGACATGAATACCATAGATGAACAAACTCCCAGTCTGTGGAAGACTTTATAATATGACACCTGCAGTAGCAAAGACTATTTTCAGTGAGTCAAAAGGTAGCTTTGGTTCTATGTGCTGAACTAATCCTGCAAGATATAACAGCCCTGCAAACAGGAGTGCAGCTTGGCAGGGCTTGGCCATGTCCTGTTTGATAGACCCACCTCTCCTGCCATTTGCAGGAGTCATCTCAGCACTGTGCCTTTCAGCAGGTTGTGTGTTTGAGCTGCTAATGCCTGTTATAATGCCCTGGGGTTTTTAGTTTTGTCTTTAATCCACTGCTCCATACAGTTCTTTTCCTTTGGAGATGTCTTCCCTTTTTTTTTTGGCTGTTTCTTTGCTTGAAACCATGGTCCAACTTAAAAGTCTGTACTGGCTCATTAAATACCTTGCATCATTTTTGGCAAAGAAACAAGAAGGAAATTTGCACTTGAACAAGATTTGGATGAGCACAGAAGATTCCTGAAGCTGGCAATTAATTTAAATCCCTTTTCTCACTGCCTTTGAAACCCTGGGATCATCTCAGAAAATGTGCTTCTAGCTCCTCAGCAAGCTTTAAATCAACCAGACCTCAGCGAATAAAACGTGGCATTGTGATTTCCTGCCAAATTGGAAATAAAATGGTAACCAACGAAAAATTAATTTGCACAATGAGAAACTCTCGCAGGAGGTGAAGAAATTGTCTGTATGATGCTTTATGATTTGATAGGTGACTTTTTGTACTCATTAATTTGGGTACCTTGATTTAAGTCTCCCTTCCTACCTGGGGTACAGTGGGGAAAAAAACAGGGATTTAGGCTCTCTGTGTCTGAGGGGAATGCCAGAAGCACTGCACTTGTGTCCTTATAAAGATTACTACCCCAGTGCCTACCAGAGCTGAGAGAGGGGTGGCATAATATACAGAGATATAAATTCTCTGAGGCAAAGCATAGAATTTTACAACCTAAGTGTAATAGGATGTATTGTGCCATCAGCAAAGTCTACAGAGTTTCATGTGATTAAAATAAAAAAAGGGGCCAAGAATATGCCTTTAACTACCATTTTAGCAGCAATAATTTTTGTCTCTTGGCATTTATATTGGCCATCAAGAGGGAGGCAAGCTCTAAGCTGTGCAGTAATAATAATAATTTGAATAATAATAAATGCTGCCTCTCCCCTCTTTCAGTATAGTTAAATGTCCATGTTTTCTTCTCAAAATAAAACATTCTCATGGCCAAAATCTCATATCTGTTTTCATGATAACTTGGAAATGTATTCTGAAATTTTGTTAGTCCTGTGTGCTGAGAGAACTTTCATTAGTAAATTCCCATTAGGAGGACACTAATGGCCATAAAATCAGAGAAAGCTAATGAAAGAGAGTCCCATAGGTAGTTAGGACTTATTTTTCCTATCTTATTATGTTCACTATCCTCTTTCAGAAATACAGATCCCCTCGGGTTGGGAGCTGCTGAAAATCTTTGGGGGTTTTATTTTAACAGTCTCTATTATCCTAAAGTCCCTTGATCACTATATTACAGTTAAGAATGAGAAGGGAAATTACCAATAAATGTCTTGCTGTTTGTGAAACACATCCCACTATCTTCAGGGAAGGCAGCTGCATTATGGTCTGATAGAAGGGAGGAAATTTCAGCACTAATCCTGCCCATTACTGCATTTTCTGCCTACCCACCCACTGCCTTTATTCCTCATCTATGAAATGCTCTTGTAAATGAGTCCTATTTCACACTGCCCGCTCTCTGCTGCTGAGGTCTCATCAGAGAGCAATTCTAGAATGGAGAAAAACAGTCAGCTAGTGTACCATGACCTTATCCAAATTGGGGATTGGGGTCCTCCTTGTTGTCTGTGTGAGACTGGACTTGCTATTGAGACATGTGAGACATAGGGATGTTATTCTGTCTCTAAGAGGTGTTCAGCTGTACCTCTGCCCTTCTTTAGCTGTTGACCTAATCTAGGCCAAAGTAAGGGGAATTTTGCAAGGGCGAGAGGCTTGAAATGGTTAACACAATTGTGCTTTTTGCAGCAGTTCTTCTATTCTTTAGGATTGTGATTCTTTTTGGAAATATCCCTAGGAGGTGTGAATTAGACCCAAGTCAATCAGAAAGGGTTTGACTGTAAAACACCCAGGCAATTTGTGGGGGAGACAGAATGAAGCTCTACTTGAGAAGGAAAAGTACAAGGTGGATAGGGAAAACCAATCTTTTAAATAGCCTTGAGGATGAGGTAGTGCCTCCTGCACCCTCCTTTCTCCTGTCTTAATCTGCTAGCTGTCCTCTCATGATTTTGTGTGAACATTGTGGGCCTGTACTTCTTTAAAAGGTTTATTACTTTTTCTTTTTTTCCTCACATCAAAGCTTTTAGGGTTTTTTTTTTTTTGCTCTCTACCCAGCTTCCCACTGGCTTTGTCCCTATTTTGAAACAGCTTTATACTCTGCCACTTGCAGCCTGGTGTTTCTGACTCCACAAGTACCCCGTGGTGCTCAGCAAATATGAAAACCATCCAGTGTGAGATGGGAGCCCAGAGCAATGCTCCTCTGGATTTGCACCATTTTTGTTTTTCTCAATCTGCCTCCATTTGCATTTAAATCTGTACTCTACACACTACATGTTTAAGAAACTTGGCAACTTTTTATTTATATATGCATGATGGCTACCTTAGAAGTTTTCTTCTGCATCATAATTGAGCGAAAAATTAGTTTAGAGCACTTAATTCAGAACTAAATGTACATATCTGTCACTTCAGTGTAGCAGTGCACTTGGGTTTAAGGTGACCATATGATCCACTGTAGACAGGAACTGTTTATAATACAAAGTTTTAAAATATCTTTTGTCAATCCCAAAAAAGCTTTATGCACACCTGGATCTAGAACAATTTGTCAGAGAGAAGAGAAGCAATACAAATTAGCAAGCAACTCTTGTTGGGGCAGGTGCTTCCCTGCATAGCCATGAAGGACCTGCTGGTTTATGCAGAAGGATGAGCTCAGCCAGGAGATGCAGTAGGATGGAAATTGTTTCTGACAAGAAATATTTCTGTCTGGAAGTAAGGCAGTATTCAAGTTTATCATCCTCTGCACCATGCAACGTTCAGCTAGAGATGCAGGTGGAGTAACTCTGTGGAGTGATCTCTGCTCTCTGTGCAGTTGATGTGGGCTGGAGTTTGCAGGTGTCATCCCACACTGGCCATCAAGCCACTTAGGACGGGCTTGTGAACATGCTATCATCTTGAATTCTGAGGAATTTTTAGAGGAATTTTGTGGGTAAAAATAAATGGTTTTCAAGCAACTCAAAACCTGCTAGAAACCAACAAATTAATGACACTTGTTGCAAGCTTTAATAGCATGATAAATGATGTGCTCAGCTTAGGTGAGTCTTCTCCTCCTCCAAATGAAGGATTTCCAAATCGAGTATGTTTCTTAGGACTGATCCAAAGGGAACAGCACAGGTTTTCATCATTCTTCTCTTCTTTTTCAGAGGTGTTCATGGCCATTTCAATGGCCAGCGCCCATGGGCTTTGGCAGACGAGTGTATCCTGGACCTGATGGCTCAGCTGGTTGGTAGGTTTGAACTTGAGAGAAAATATTTTCTCTAGAAATAAAGACAAATGTGTTTTCTTTTAGTGCTGAAAATCCTGAAGTTCTGTAAGCATAATTTAGTTCCTTTTATGCTTTTATTTCAAAGTAGATTTTCTGAGTGCCTTGTGTGTGGACTAACACTTTATTTTAAGACTGCAAGTGATTTAAGAGATGATTGTATGTGATAATATACGAGCATATGCATGTCATGAAACTAATTGCAGCAAAGGGTTTCTTGGAGCATCATAAACCACTTGGTCTAACATGTGAAGCCCTTTTAAAGGGCACTAGGTATTACAGATTCTCAGTCACTCTCCTTGAAGCAAAATGATGAACTTTCCCCTTTGAAAAATGATTTCTATCTAGACATTTTCTGCTTTCCCTCTTTTCCCTGCCACTAAATCCAGCCTCATATTTGAGAACTGCTTATGTGAATGAAGCAGATAATTGGGGCAGGACCTTCTATTGATGAGTTCCCATTACCCTGCTGTAACCCATGAGGAACCTGCAGTGCTGCAGGACTTCGGCAGTAAGTGCTTCTGGTTATTCCAGAGATTGAGAAGGAGCCCTGGAGACTTCTCCTGGTGTATTTGCCAGCCATGAAAGTAGTCAGCAGAGTCTGAATGCAAATTTCCTCTATCACCTCTTACTCTGTGTAGTTACTGAAATAATCTTTCACTGGGATTTCCTTTGGAGCTGTTGCTGTTACAAGGGGAGAGAGAAATGATCTTGGCAGGGTCTTGTTCTCCCCAACCCTCACAGCTGTTGTCAAGGTTAGGTTAGTAGGTTTTAGTGAGATTTGGCCCACATTTCTATTTAGCTGTTGTCAATAGTGACTGTCAGAACTGAATTATCAGGTGTTCCTTTGTGCTATCACTAAGGAAAAATATTACCATTATGTTGACCTGCTGTGCTCTAGATATTGTATCGTAATTTCTCCTCCAACTGTAGACAAGCGTTCAATGAGAAAATTATGGGTTTTCTCCTTCAAGAAAAACAAATGGGGTCAGAACAATTGGAAACAGTGACATTAAAGAATGCTTCATGACAAGCTTATTTATATATTTATAAATAAAATCACTTCCTAAATTCTTTATGAAGTTTCCAAATAGCTAAAATATGGACATTATCATTGGAGCAGAACAAACACAATAAATTATTGTTGTAGTTGGTCTATGATGTAAATACTAAGATAACATAAATTGGACTGTGGTTACACTGGGCATCACTGGGCTATGCAGAAAAATCACATCTGCAGAGTGAAATGAAAAAAAAAAAGCAAACTAAAAAGCAGATTGAGGGTTGTGATTTTCAAAGTGTTGGACCTGGTATTGCTCAGTTACTTTTCTTGCTTTCATTACATTCAAGGACAAGCTCAGTACCTTCATCTGTTAACTATCACAGAACATAAAAATGTGAGAATATAAAGGGGTGAAGGGTATTGAAATGCTGAATGCAGCTGATTCAAGGATTTCTCTAGTATGACCCATCTACCTTGGCCAGTGGATATTCTTTTTCTGGTAGGGTATAACTGGGAATCTGTGGGCAGGTAGGGAAATGGGACTTGGAATTTTGAGTTGGAAACCCTGAATTTAACTCACTGGGGAATTAAGAATTTCTCTTATGCCTTATGCAAATGGGAGAGTAGTTAAAGTACATGCTTCCAGGCACTTAAATTAGTAAAGATACAAGGTAAGACCACTGATGCTTTTTGCATAACCAGGACAGAGAGCCAAGATCCCTCAAAGGGCAGCTGGAAACACCTGAATTATCATCCTTCTGTGATGGTTTGCCACTGCTCTGTTTGCAAAACGTGGACCCCTGTGGGCTCCCAGCAGGGAGTTGGGGCAGGCTGAGTCCTGACCTCCTGCCACTGCTGGGACCAGGGTCCATTTGGCCTCAGCTTTAGGTTAAGAGTCACTGCAGAAAGCAGGGAGTCAGGCTGGGACCTCTTCTCCCTTAGCCATCTGTCTTGCAGAGGCTGCCAGCTCCAGTTCTGTTTTAATATTAATTTAACTAAAAGATGCATTCTTGGGGTGAGGAGAGGGGAATGAGAGCTTTGCTTAAATATTGTCTAATTGCTTGTCCATCTCCTCACTCTCTTTTTCTTTTCCAAGCTCCATGTGCCACAGGTACTTCTTTATTGCAAGGGCCAAACCACACTGAACTTAGTACTATTTTCTTCATTGTAAACAAATATTAAAATTTTTCTGTAAAAATTTTGACTGAGTTCACCCTATCAATAACCTATTCTTTACTTGTAAAATTCCTTTCCTGGAGTATCTTTCACATGGATTTTATTCTCTAGGACTTTTGTGCCTTGGTTTAATTGAACTATAAAATATGGTTTAGGTTGAAATCTGGCCCTCAAATTTGAATGCAGGGTTTTATTTAGATAATATCTTCAAAGCTTCTTTTCAGGATGTAGGTGAGTGATTCTTAGGATGCAAATGAATTAATATTTCCCAAATAATGGATGCATCATAGTAAATTCCAGTTTCTAAAATTCTAAGTGATAGTGAAGAGGCTAAGAGAATAAATGCAAGGAAAAAAGACTATGTTAAAATGCTCTCTATAGATGTGGTATTTCAGAGAGTCATGGAATGGTTTTGGTGGGAAGGCACCTTAAATATTATCTAGTTTCACTCCTCCAATTTATGATTAAGTACTGGTTTCCAATAAGTTGCAATATGGATTGTGTATGACTTGAGTGAATTCTGAAGTTCCTTTTTTAGTGAACTCAATGTAAAAACAACAGAAATTCATCCTGTTTTTCATTCAGTATTGAATATATTATGGCAGAGGAGGAAAAATTGTCATTTCTCACTTTAAGCAGAAGTAGGAAGTAAAACTACCTGGTAAGATTTATTCAGGAATGGACCAAAGACTGTAAAACACCTTTGTCTGTTTAATGGTTTATAGTGCTCGAACACCTTCCTTATTAAATGCAGTCACATTTTCTTGCTCAATGAAAGTTACAGTAGTAAATACATTGTGAAATGAAGAGTCAAGGTCAATGGAGGCCAAAGCTTTTTTTCCTGTGCTCGCGCAAAGTGGCATAACGCGGTGACGGCAATCTCTGTTCTCCTACTAGACTTTATTAAAACATTACAACCTTGGCAGGATCACCTTCTGATGGAACAAGATTAACTGTGTGGCGGCTGCTGTACGATGTGCTCGGGCAGGTCTCTGTTGAGGGAAGACTGAATGCTGAGCAGATTTGTAGTGACTTTGAATGATAAGGATTATTTGAAATAACCAAAATGTTTTCAGAATTGAGGCCCTTAGCCTTTTTCCAATCATTTTACAAAATGCTTTTTACTTACTCCAGCTAGGATCAGGCTCCCACAGCAGTCAGAGAGGAGAAGGATGGCAGTGTCTGCCTAACGCAATCATAATTGTCTCTGAAGTTGTACTTTGCAAACGCTGCTTCCTTTTATTAAAGAGGAGATTTATCACACAGAACATACAGGTTTTAGCCTGTCTTGGAGATATGGTATAAAGTTAGGAAATAAGGCAAGCAAACATAATTTTGTCTCCTGTGTGCCAGGTCTTTGAATATTGTAATAGGTTAATCGGATCATAGAAAGGTTGTTTTCTGAAATGCAGTGCAGGTTATAAAGGATAACAGTTTTCCAATGACACGGATGAGGTTTGTTTTGTGGGCATGAAATTCAATAATGGCAAGCTTTTAATAAATATATAATTTATGGAAGACCAAGGCTTACATGACAAATGTAGTGTCATATTTAATTTCGGATGCTAGCATGCAGCTAAAAGTGATCTACAGATTAACCATTTGTTTTATATGGAAATGGTGCAGCAGGCAGAGGATTGCTCGTGCAGGATTTGCTGTGAAAGCCACAGATCTCATCGAAGGAGCAGAGGGAGAAATAAGAACAATACCATTTCTTGATGCTGTCCCTTTTCTCAGCCTCAAGAGTTCCATAGAAATATTAAGACTGCAAATAATGCTGTTTTGAGCTGCAATCACTCTCTCTGGCTGTCTTCTGTATCTGCTATAGAACAGCCACAAGGTGACCTCTTCCAGCAGCTTGGAGCCTGCAGATCCAATGCTATCAGAGGAAAGAAAAGAAAGCAAAGGAGAAGAGTTTAAGTGAGGAAAAAAGCTTATTTTTCCCTATGAAAAGCTAGTGCTTCATAAGTTTCTTTCCACAAACTTTAGGATGTTCCTGGTGTCTGAAGGAGAGAACTTGTTCATGACATCTCTTTTTCATTGTGACTCATTCCCTGGACTGGTCATTCCCAGTTACTTACAGCTGTTGCCTTTCTGTCCAAAACTTGAAGATTTCTGCAACACATAGAAAGGTCCTTGAACCCTCAATAAGAATTATTCTTGGCTTTTCCTGTGCTGGCAGAAGCTGAGGCCTGATTGGGAAGAATTTGTGGATGTATTAAAGTCATAGATTTCCATGTTCTTCGAGTAGGTTTGCTTGTATTGAGTTGAATCTATGATTGTCCTTTTCCTGTCCTGGCAAAGTACTAACTCCATGAGCCTAAACTCTTTGGGATATGGTGAGAGTGTCTCGGTGCTCTTGTTGCCTTTTCCCTCTGTTGGTTAGAACCTCATGTGTCCTCCAAAACAGGGGCAGAAGAAACCTGGTATTCAGCTTTCTGTTTCTTATGGTACCCCTTACCCTTTAATCTCAACATCATGTTTTCCTTCCTTTTCATTGATTTCAAGGGTGATTGTTGCACTCTCTGCCTATTTACATGTGTCTTCATCCCTCTCTGTCCACAACCTCTCTCCACCTTTGGTGAACTCCATGGCTGGGCCATGACCAGGACAAGGCACATGAGCCCAACTCCCAGCTGAAGAAGACTCTCAAAACACTGATTTGTCTCAAGGGTAAATTACTGCTTTTCAGCAACAGACATGAGGCAAAACAGAAAGAAACAGGAATTGATTTTCTCCATATCTCAGTGGCTCCCTGCCCAACACAGTCTCTCATCCTGCCTAAAACCTTTCACCACGGGTTGATAAGTGCTGGAGAATTTGTTACTAAATACTTGGTAGCACCAATTAGTTGTTACTCTATTAGCTCTGCGTGTGATTAGCTATAGCCAAAAGGTATCTGTTATTAGTCTCCTTGGAGGGATGTGGGTATGGCTTCTTGTGAAGTTGCTACATTAATAATGGTCTGTTATATCCAATAGGTCAAGTTTCCTTGGATTTTTTTATTAGGGATGAGATTTAGCTTGACATTGCAATTACCACTTAAAATAGATTATTATCTCAAAATGTTTTCTCATTTGTGTTACATATAAACTTCTGACAAAAATAAGCCTTCAACTCTTGCTTTACATATAGTCTATCTGACCTGATTTTTTGCCTGAGGTATTCATGATAATAAATCCACTGGTGGTTTGCTGGGAAATGGAAATACTTCATTGTTTGTTGTTTTCTGTGACTGACCTGAAAAAAATAAATATTTTCCTGCCAGTGTAGTGTAGTGAGTCAGACAAGAAATCTTTTTACTTCACTCTGATGACACCTCAAATGTTCATTTCCTTTCCAGTCTTTAGAGAGATATTGACTGAACTCATACTTCTGCTTTTTTCCCCACTATACTTGATTTCTCTGAAATTTTAAAGAAAACCCCCAACGAGTTTTTAACCTTTTTTTTTTTCCTTTTTATGATTTCAGGGGCCCAAAGACAGGAAGTAGCCTTAATGAATGGACTGACTGTCAACTTGCACCTCCAGATGGTATGTCTTTATGATGTATATTTGATGTTGTGTTGACAAGTATATTTCTCCTTTCCTTGTATATGTAAGCAAAGTGCTTTCTGAGGACCTCACAGAGACAGCAGTGGGTGACAAACTTTTCTTAAGCCTTGACAGTTGTATCTTGAATAATATATGTGCAAGACCTGACCTCACTCAATACTAAGCAGAAAAGCTGGACAGAGAAATATTTTTAAGGACTCAAGGGAAGTTTGAGCTGTTCTCATGTGTTATATGTGAATTGCCAGAGGAGACTTTATCATTTAAGAAACATTTGCATGCCACTTCTCAAATTTGAATTTCACACCAAATTTCAAAGTTTAGGAAACAAGAGCTGTGAACACAACTGTGAACAAGCCAAAGCTGTAATTTCAGTCAGGCTTAAAATACAGTTGCACACAAGAGATGACACTTAGAGTTATGCTGTTTTATATATGCCTAAAATGTGATAAAGCATTTTTATTTGTATGATATAGTGGCCTTAAATGTGACTTCCTTATGCTGAAGTGTCTCTGTGACTACAGGAGGGTTTCTAAGACTTCTCTTAGTCCTCTTGGCATGGTGACCAGCCCAGGTTTTCTCCATGTGAGCAACTGAGAAGGAAAGACCATTCACCTAAAAGTGTTGAGGTGAAGTCTTTGCAGAAGGCTTAGTCCTTTGGTTAACTGGAGATTCAACAGAAGAGAGGACATAACTAATGTCTTAGTGCACAGATGGAAATCCAATTATTTTGCTGAACTTCAGCCACTGCTGGTGAAATCTCAGCTTCCCTGGCTGCAGTCAAAGCTTTGCCATCGATTCCTCCAAGTGCAAATTTTCACTGCTGAGTTTTTGTGGTCTTTGTTATGGATATATGACATACAGTATAATGCAGTTCCCTACTTTGATAAATGTTATATGGACAAAGAAATATTTGTAATTTCTGGGGGATTCTCTGTAGTCTACATGAAAGTAAAGCAGCCTTTATTAAGTTATATGCTGGGAGCATCTCTCATCTCTGCTTAGATAAATTTCAACATATTTTTTCCTTTCCTTAACAGCTATCTTTCTTTAAGCCTACTCCAAGACGCTATAAAATTCTTCTAGAAGCAAGAGCCTTTCCCTCTGACCATGTAAGAAATTAATATTTCACCATATTTGTATTATTAATCATATTTTTCCAAAGAATATCAGTAGTCTGATTTGAATATTTATTAGCTCATCTTGTCCAAGTAACATTACATTAAAAAAATCTGTCAGAAGCTTTTGAGCTCAGCATATTTTACAGATTGTAGCTTTATTCCTTTTGTTCAAATAAAAAATGTTACAAGAGGAAAAGATTGAATGGGTGCATTGATTTATTAGTCTTTTTTAAGACATTGAGCAAACTACTGGCCTAAATCAACTAAACTTGTAAATGTTTTATTAATTCTTGTTGCTGTTTTACTTTATGAAACCAAATCAATACAAACTCATAGCATTAGCACTTATATATCCCCAGACAGAGATGGAAATGTTTGTTCTTAGCACTTTAGATTACTAGTTCAAACATAATTTGTCTGCTATAATACAGGAGACAATAGCCTGTGCATCACAGCTTCAAGAAAATTCATCTTTGGGTTTGTGGTCCACTGCTACTTTATCATCAACACCATAAACTCGTGGAAATTGATAACGAATTTGATCTCTTAGGTGCAATAAAAATGACTCAAGCTACTAACAGGTTTATTTGTAATGAAGACAGTGGCACAGATGTATAAACCTGAAATTGCTTTTATTCTAAGTAATGTTCATATTAATCCCATGTTTGTTCCAGAAGCACTTGTACACTTGGACTCTGTCTACTTAAATTTCTATGGCACTTCAGTAATAATTTTTGCAACTGTCATTGCTTCAGTTCCTGTTGTGAAATTCTAAACTATTTTATACTGCTATTTGATGACGGTTATGTGATCTCCAGAAACATTATTTATCAATAAAATCAGTGAATAGGATTTACAAAGTAGCTTTAGAGTTTAAGGCTCTCATTTCCCCCAAGTTGTGCAGCGAATTGAAGATGTGAGGCCAGCACAGGACAGCATGTATGTTCTGCCAAAACATGGTTTGCATTGGCAGCAGGGCACAGCCTCAGACTCAGCATGTGTGACCAAGCAAAGTGGGTGCTCAGAGCTCCTGAAGAAGTGATGTTCAGTCTTCTCCTTCACTGTTACCTATGCAGACTTGGCTTGCTGACATCTGGTAAAGCACATTTGCCACCACATAGAATCATAGGATGGTTTAGGTTGGAAGGGACCTTAGAGATCATCTAGTTCTAACTCCTCTGCTATGGGCAGGGATGCCACTCACTAGATTAGGTTGCTCAGGGCCCTATCTCACCCTCATTCTGCTCCATGAATTTATCTTGTAGGATTTAGGCTTTGACTTTCTCCTTACACTCTCACATGAATCAAATTTGAATCTTTTTCAATCCAAAGCAAATCTGCAACTTTTTCAGTGGAGTTGGATTATGCTTTCAAGCATTACCTGTAGTGAAAGGCAAGGCATCTGAATCCCTTTTGGAAGTGATGTGTTTGTCCTTTTTTCTTTTAGTTGTTCATCATATATTTGTGTTAATTCAGTCTGCATGGAATTCTTTTCCAGTATGCTGTTGAGTCCCAGCTTCGACTGCACGGGCTTGACGTGGAGAAATGCATGATCATGCTGCAGCCACGGCAGGTTGGTGAGAAATATGTCACTTCTGCTTGCTGTCACTGAGGGCAGAGACATTTTTCATGTGAAAGGAAGCACATATCCTCAAATATTCTAGTGTCTGCCTACAGAAGCTATAATCTGGTTTTGCTGCTTCTTTTAGGCAAAATTTATGAATTGTCTCATCTGTTTCAATATATTTTTTTGACATTAAATCCCATTCTATAAGTGCTGAATAAATACATAATTTTCCCTGAAAAACAAAACAAAACAAGTTATTTTCCCTTTTTCCCTGTTTGCAAAAACTGACAGTATCCTGAGTCACCTTCAAAATATAGTAACTCATTGAGAAACCTAAATGTCCTTTGAGTGTCCTAAGGTAAGGGATTGCCATAACACTAGCAACACTGTGTCTGTATGAGCACAGACTAAGGGAAAGGTCTGCTCTGAGTAATATGCAATTCAGATTAATTTGAAAGGCTGCCTTGCTTCACTTCTGCAGTATTAAGAACTTTCTCACCTAACTATAAACCGAGGGTGACCTTTTGCTTCTGAAATCTGAATCATCTTGTGAGTAAAGAACCCACTCCTGAACACTTGATAGATTTGCAGCGATTGTTGAGATAATAACAGTCCCTTGCAATTCAACCATCTTGCCCAAGCTCTTCTCAGTAACAAGTCTAATTTAATTCTAGGTTTTCACTGCCTAATTGATCCCTAGGTGGTGGTATGTTTTACAAGATCCCTTGCTAGGAAGACGGGAGGAGGATGAGGCAGTAATTTTCCTATAAAGAATCAAAAAATGAGGCCTTTTTTTTTTTTTTTTTTTCTGTGGTTGAAATTCTTCTATATTTAATGATCCCAGTTTTGGGGATTTTTGTGCTTCTGATGATGTGAGGCTTATTGTTTTTGAAATATAAATATGGCAGGTTTATAATAGCTTCCTGTGGGATACCGAGTTTATCAGAAAAGTACAGAGTGAAACTGATAGGCAACTTCCAAGTCTTGTGGGTGTCACAAATTTCAGATGCCACTTAAAAACTCTTAGATAGTCTGTTTGCATCAGGAATTTTTTTACTGTACATCAAAACTCTCAGAAATATTAAAGAGCATGAAGCATGTTGGAATATGAAGTGAACAGACTTTTTATAACTGGTACCTTCAGGAGTCATTTGCTAATGTTTTTTAACTTTTTACTTGAGGTTACTTGCTCATAGGCTACTTCATAGCACTACCTTTGTATATCATTACCATGCTAAGGATTTGCTTTTGATCTCCTTATGCAAGCAGCATGGCTCATGGTAAAATATAGATTATGAAATAAGGAATGACAGTTCCATTAATGCCAGAGTTGATGTAAAATGTGTGCTTTAACTTTGTTTTAGGGGGAGGAGACCTTGAGGACTGAAGATATCCTTGCTGTAATTGAGAAGGAAGGGGACTCTATTGCTGTCATTCTGTTCAGTGGGGTGCAGTACTACACAGGACAGTTGTTTGACATCCCTAGAATAACAAAGGCTGGCCAAAAAAAGGTAGGACTGCTCCAGACTTGTCCTTTTTGTACCAATTTTAGATCAATGGTCTGTGAAATATTTTTAATTTCTACTCTTTTTTTTTTTGGGGGGGGGGAACAAAACATATGGAAATTTGTGGGCCTCTGGTAAAATGTAAAACCACTCTATGCTCAGATCCTTCAGGGACTGTGCACTGCATGAAGTAATAGCCCTGTGAGAGCAATCTTGCAGGTGAGACTTAAACTATATGGAAAGGTAATTCATGATTATTAACTTCCACATGACTTTTCTTGAAGGATAGAATATCAAGTGGTTCAGTGCAGAAGGAGGTGGAGGTAATCACAGCTAAAATCTCTTTTTAAAAGTTAGTTTGTGTTAGATTTCTGCTTTTTTTTTTTTCAGACTTTTGATATTTCTCCTTTCCCACAGCCAAATTGTGGCAATTTTTGCCCCCAGTAAGCATGGAGGTGACCTCCCCATGGAGCCAACACTGCTCAGACTCAGCTGATGAGTTTTCTAGAGACAGACACAATGTGGAGCAGGTCAACATCAAGAGATGACTGTGTTTTAGTGATGACTCAGCCTTCAGAGCTTGTAGGTAGTTTGCTCTGTGGACACAGCTGTAAAACTCTTTAAGCATCTCAATTGCCTTAGGAATCCAGGAAAAAGCAGTTTTTACTTAAGTCATCTTATCAACAGGAGAGGTCACCAGGCTTTCCATAGGGGCAATCTTTTACTGGATGCACCTTATCTCATACAAGATTAAACCACTCAAGGGTAAATTTATTTAGTATCAGTGGATTTTGGCAAACCAGCTAAAGCTTTGTATTTGATGGCTTAACTCTCTGGAGAGGTTCCTGCCTCACAACAGGCTATACATTTTCTGTTGCTGTAGGCTTTGCAGTGGAAATTTTTCTGGAGGTCAGGGAGTAAGTTATGCTACCGGAAAGTGATGGTAAAGTCTCCCCTGGGAGAGCAGAGCAGGTGTGAGAGCTAGCACAGGGCCCATGGGATATAAAAAGGGAATGTTCTCACAGAGCAGCACCTGGCAACAAAATTGGTGTTAAAAACAGTACAAAACAAAACCAACTTCTGACATGGATGTGGAAAACCAAGGAGAAAAAGGAATGGGGAGAGTCAGTTGCAGGGGGGAATGGGTTTGTGTATTAGCTCTAAAAGGTGCTTTCCTGGAGGCTCTTCCAGTACTCTGCTGACCACAAATTATCCCAAAACTATGTGGAAATGTTAGAAAGGGAGGACAAGTTATTAACAGGATGATGCCACCCACTGCTCTACTCTCCTGGTGGCAGCAAAGCTTTCGTTCAGCTGCCAACACCTACATTCCTACAGTGCTGCTTCCCTGAAATCTGCTCCATGATGTGTCTGAAAGGTGTCTGAGAGAGAGAGAAATCTTTCTTCTCCTCTATAAACATGAACAACCTGGGAAAAGACTCACTTTACTGCCTCTCTAAAGTTGCTCTCTAGACTGCAGGACACATGCTTGGATGAGTGGAAGTGAGACAGTTTCACTGAAAGCTATAAACTACCCCAAAGTGGCTCTTCCCCAATGCATTCTGGGCAAGAGTAGTCACTGATAGTTTATTGCATGGAGTGAAAATGGATTGGATATTTATAATGTCTGAGGAGATAACCAGGACTTGGTGGAGAGAGATTAAAATTTCTATAAGACAGTGCAAGTAATAAGATTAGCTCAGGGGTATGTGCTTCCACATGGACACACACAGAACCACTGCACACATTATACAGAGACTGTATCATGTTACTGAATTGGAGAGCAATTTCTGGAATCAGCTCAGCATTCCAGTAGGCACAGGTAGATATCAAAGGCCCATTTGCAGCTGTATGCTTGTTGAAAATGCCATAAGTAGATGGGAATCTCTTCTTCTAGAGATTTTTCAAAAGGGCAACAAAAAACCCCACCAGTCTCTTTGTGGTTAGAGTGTGTAGGACTGGGATTCAGGTAGATTCATGGCCTAAAATGTCATTAGTATATTGAAAAGGCAAAAGTAATTCAGCCTGAAGAAGTGTTTGAGTACCTATAATGGTTGGGAAGTATGAGCCAGCCCTACTTTTATTTCTCTCCTGTCAGATACACTCAGCTCAATGTCCTTATGGATTCTGCCCCCAGGTTAAGTGATGTTTATATGTTTATACAAACTCACTATGTAACATACTGTTACACCACACTTAAACATCTACATAGGGCAAATATTTACTTGAACAGCCATGAAATCAGCAATTCCTGAAGAGTTTGTCTTAACATTGGTAAGACATATTCCTGCACCCTGCTGCTTCTTTTAGTCCTGGGGCTCTGGTTATCAAATGCCCAAAATGTGGGACCTTCAAAAACAATTGGCTCATCTCCTCTTTTCCCAGAGCTGATGTTAGGAGCTGCTGTTGAATTAGAGGAGAGCAAATACCCACTGCTGAAGCAGTCATTAGCATCAATGTATCTATGGGTTTAATTGGACTTGAAGGCCTTCTGGAGCTTCTGGACATGATGAAACCATCATTGTTTTATACCTAACTTATTATCACAAAAAGGCTGATAGTCCTTTAAAATATATTTTAGAAGAGGATAAGGCTGAAAAGTCAAGTTTATAGCAAAAATACAAGGCTCTCCTTCCCAGTGATGAAGGGTGGTGAATGACCCTGTGCTCCTGAACAGAAAATAGGTTGGGGAGAGCTGACAAGCAAATGAGTCAGAAGGGGAAAATACAAGGTGAGAATGTCATTTGATAAGAAGAGAGGAAAAAAAATCGCTTGTCAGCCTGTACATCAGAGAGAAAAGTCCTACACAGATGGTCTTAATAATTCTTTTAATGTACAATTGAAATAAAATCCTGCAATGTTGTGCCCTATCAGGGCTTGGCTAGAGATTTGAGCTGTGAGCTCGGGAGGTCTGGAAAATATCCTAGGATTCTTGAGGTCAATCATTTATGAATTAAGTTACTGATTTCCTTTTACATTTTTTAAGCCAATTTCCTAAGTTCTCTGCGTACATTAAGATTCCTCCCAGAGTGAAAACTCTGCACATAGACAGCTTCATTAAGTCATTAAATATTAAATGAACTAAATTAAGCTTGAAAAATTACCTCAGGCTATTTTTCCATCTAAGGTCTCTCAGATAAATCAAAATTACTATGTATTGTGCAAGAAACTCATCAGCAGGCTGGGGAGGATGTAACAGTTTTCCTTGCTTCATAATTTTGAGCTTGCTCTTGAGGATGGAGGAGGCTGAGTCGTTTTATTCTTCTGCAAGTGAAGAAATGGCTGACTTTTAGGAGACTCTACCTTTCAAATATAATTTTCATTCCATAAGTTAGATTGTACTTTCCTCTGACTCTGTACCGTTATGTAAAATATTTTAATCTCTTGAGTCCCAGTAGGAAGAGCTTTAAGATCCTTCATCTTCATTGCTTTTCCTGTCTCTCTTTCTAAATGTCCCAGCTTTGCTGGTGTGAAACTGTCATTTCTCTCCCTCTCTCCAAATGTCATTGTCCATGCTGAGTTGTTACCTGCTGGTTATCAGCAGCTACCCAGACACTTTGCAGAAATGACTTTTAGATGTTAGAATAAAACGGAAGAGGCAGGGGAGAGCACATGTCCTCTCCTTCGCCCAGAGCAGATGGAGAGCTCTGTTTTCCCCCCAGTCTGGGGAAGCACATTTCCCACGCAGTCCTGGTTCTGCGTGGCTTGTGCAGGGAGAGCTGTTTCAGTTTGTTTTACTTTTTCCATGCAATCTGTGTGGCTAAACATTTGCTGTTTGTGTGACTCAAGTGCCAGACACCTCCTTGGGAAAGCAAACCAGCACAACCCATCTTGCAGATGACGCCTCGAACAAACTGGTACGAGTGGGTGTTTCTGAGACGATGCAGGAAACTTGCCAGCACTGAACCCAGATTTTCAGTATATGCCTCAATACTAAGTTAAATAGTGCCCAGGAGGATTTGCCAGGCAATTTCTAAGTGTTGAGGAACAACTCAAGGAGTTCAGGAGGATGACACATGGGTGGTATATCCCTGGTCCTCCTGTTTGAGGGCTACGAGACATGGTTGATCTAGCCCAGTCAGCATTGATGGCCAAGAGTTTGTGCATGTCAAGGTCACAGGTATAGATATGGATGTGGAGCCTCATTATGCAGCCATGACTATGAGGACATCCAACCTGTCACTGTCCCAAGGCATCTCGTCCTACCTCCTGTCTATTGTGCTTTTCTAATTTGTCATCTTGTGCTTGAACATATTTTTTTATAGAGTTTATGGTTTACTGACAGGGAAAGCACAACTGATTTTAACTTATGGAATTATTGTGCTTATTAATTATTAACTGCAATTAATTATTAAATAATAGATTTAAATTTCTTGCAGGTTTTTTCTTTATGAGCAGCCACCACTTTTTTTGTTTAACTTTTTTAATGTACTGCCAGACATTCTGCAGGGCTCTCATCATATTGTGTTGTTCCTGGTTTTTCACTGAAGCCAATGAATCTGTCATAGAAATTCTTCAAACAATTTTGTGTGGGATGTCTGGACAAAGGGATACCTGTAAAAGTTTATATCCAGCCATCTGAAGTTCTGAAGTTAATGCCTTAAAACCCTATGAATATCTTCTTGTTCACTATGAGATTGGCTTCAGTTTGCCCTAGCTTATTTCTCTGATCCAAAGCCATTTTATCCCTAAATGAGAGCATTCCCATGGGCATTCTGTGTTCTTCAGCCTCTCTGCATTAGCTTCACAATTTCAGTTATTTGTCTTAACTCATTTCTGTGTGACCCTGTGAAGTCAAGACACCAAGACTATTTCCTGGAACAAACTAGTTGCTATTCCAATGTTTAGATCATGCAAACGCTTTGGCAGTGAGTTTTCTTCTCCTTGTTTTGGAGTAACTTCTCAAACTGATAACTTTGCCACCACCTCCATTAGAATGAACATATCACATCTTAAAATGCTGCTTGATTCAAACTGTTATCTAGTTTATACAGAAGATTAAATACACCAAAGTACTCTTTAAATAATTTAGCTAAGGCTTCCTCCGTGCAGGAAACAGCAAGAGATTCTTAAAAAAACTCTTTGTTTGATTATTGGACGTTGATTTTTCTGAAGCTTCTGCTCTCACTCTTATTCCTACCCAGCTGCTTGCAAGCAAGCTGTTTGTGTTTTAAAAGTGAAATGCAAAATAGCGTTTAATTTGTAGTCCAGGCACAAAAAGCAGTTTTATGTCTGTGTTTAAATAGCAACGCTTGGAAGAAGTTTTTACTTTAAAAATGCTGCCATCCTGTGGTTATGTCTTGCTACTTTTTGGTGTAGATATCTCTGGTCCTTACACGATTTTTCCCCTTTTTCACAGTGCCTTGTGTAAATTGAGGTGATGGAAAATACACCACTTTTCACAGAGAAATGACAGGATGCTTTTTTTTCAGGGACAAGAGCAAAAGTCCTTACAAATAAGTGTTTACATAAGCTGCTACTCACTCGTGTGGATTCCCAAAAAGCAAGATCCTCCTCATTTAAAAATCAAGGAGACCTTGATTATAAGTATATAGTGGAATGTAATTGTTCATGAGTAACTCGCATCATTATGCACATTATTACTTTGTCTCTGCCTAGAGCTTGTCAGGCCAAGCAACAAGTTGAATGTATGTATTTGTTCTGAATATTTCTTTCAAGTGATTCCACTTTCCTGCATGATCAAAAGCTCAGGAATCTGAACCATATCCAAGCATCCTTGAAGACAAAACAGAAAAAAATCGCGATTTCTACATGTATATATGGTACAGAAAACTTATTTCTAGCAATAACTCAATTCAGATGGGACTTGATGGAATCTTCATAGAAGAGTTTGGTTTGGAAGGGACCTTAAAGATCATCTTATTTCAAACCTCCTGTCATGGGCAGGAACACCTTCCACTAGACCAGGTTGCTCCAAGCCCCATCCAACCTGTCCTTGAACACTTTCAGGGATGGGGCAGCACCAGCTTCTCTGGCAGCCTGTGCCAGTGCCTCACCACTGTCACAGCAAAGAATTGTCTTCCAAATATCTAATCTAAATCTCTCCTCTTCTAGTTCAAATCCATTCCCACTTGTCCTATCACTATCTCCCTTTGCAAACAGTAACTAGTTAGCATACCTAGAGAGAGAGCAATTAAAGCTCTAAAGGTGTTTTTTTCAGAATAATTTTGTAGTGATGATTATCTTGAAGTAGTATATTAATTATCTCTTTCCTGCAGGGATGCTTTGTTGGCTTTGACCTGGCTCACGCTGTTGGGAATGTAGAGCTTCATTTACATGACTGGGGAGTAGATTTTGCCTGCTGGTGTTCCTACAAGGTAAAATAGATTCATTGCTGGGGACTATTTTCCATAATGTCACTTGTATCATGGGTCAGCAAACAGGTCAGTTGATTAAAAACTTCATCTGAACTGTTGATCAAGACTTGGCTGAATGTTTTAACTGTCCACAGTGAGGAGATGGACACTGACTGCGTGGGGGTTTTGTTTGAGAGATTCCAAAAAATGATAGTTGCAATGACCTACAAGGTCTTGTGGAGGTGAGATGGATACTGGTGCTGGCAAAACATCTGCTCTGAAGCACAATCTGCTCTGTGGACACAGGATCAGAGGCTCTTCTCTTACTTCTCACACCAAGAAGGTCTTGCAGCTACAGGATTTTATGAAGTGGTCCCTAAATAAGAGGATATTCTTGCCTAAACTTAAATAATTTCAGATCACAGAGCAAGTTGTCTTTAGTTCCTCTGACTCCTATTGAGATGAAGAATCGACAGATATAGTCAGATGAATTGTTTGATGACTTTGCTGTATGTATTATGACATGGAACTGTTTCAGCTGTACTTCAATTTTCTAGCCTGTTAGGCTTCAAATATTGTACGGAAGCCAAGAAAGATACTTTAAAAACTAATCTGAAAAAATATATCTGCTTTTACCTCCATCAGCACTTTGCGACAAATGCTAAGATCTCCAGTTAGAAACCACTAGAAATGTTAAGATTGGTTTGTTTTATAGAGGTGAGGGAAGGAAAGTGCAGCTTCACAGATAATGAACACATGTACATGTTGATTTATGCTTTGCAGTATTTAAATTCTGGAGCAGGAGGCCTTGCTGGTGCCTACATTCATGAAAAGCATTCCAAGAGTATTAAACCAACGTAAGTATATTTCTGCATCTAAATAGAAGGTGCTCTGAAGTTCAAATGGGAAAATATCTTCCCTTTGAACTGGGATCTGAAAGTGAGACAGTGTCTAGATTCCTAGGCATAGATTATCAGCTTGTGCATCTGTGCATATGTTTATAGAAACAGGAGAACATGCTTGTTTTAAAAAAAAACAAACCTCATTGGGCTAATATTTGTTACTGATTTATTGCATCAATGAAAAGAGTAGTACCAATTTAGACAATTTGGTTAGCTGACTTTGTTACTTCAGATGTGTTGGTTTACATTAATTTCAGTAACTTGTGGAATTGTTAATGTACAATTTCACATCTTAAATGCATTTCCTCCTTGAAGTCTGCTATCAGTTCCAAACTAAATAGAATCATAAAAGAGAATGCAGATAATATTAAACCCAAGTAACCTAAATCATGTCTATGAAGCTGTTGGATGTAAAGAGAATATTTAACGTCTTCCTTTAAAAATGGATTTTAAGAAATCATTGAAGTTTTTGGTTGGTGAACAAAATCAAAGACAATTTCAACTCTGTGCCTAATAGCTCTTTAATACTGGCATGTTTTCATTAAAATTATATCCACTGGTAAAGCTAGGAAGTATTACATGGAGATCTGTGCTCTCAAAGACTGCATAATCCATGGAAAGCTGAGCTATCAGCTGAGGTTAGCTGCATTAAAAAAAAATACCTGTTATTTAAACTGTTCTATAACTATATGTATGCATATTAAGAACAGTAGGATTAATACTTTGAATGCCCTGACAAATGTAAACATTTCTTTCTGGCTATAA
Source organism: Acanthisitta chloris (assembly GCF_000695815.1). Taxonomy (NCBI): domain Eukaryota; kingdom Metazoa; phylum Chordata; class Aves; order Passeriformes; family Acanthisittidae; genus Acanthisitta; species Acanthisitta chloris. The sequence continues at coordinate 27,827 of NW_008668908.1, forward strand.
TGCCTGGAGAAATTGCTGGCACTTCCTTTTATTTCAGCTTGAAGAAGGCAAACTAAATCAGGTTTCAGAGACAAATAATATTAGGATAAGCAGCTTTGCTGTACTATGTGCTGGTTTCAGACTGTCTAGACTCCCAGGAGATAACAAAATAACACTGATAAGTTCTTCTCAGCCACCCATAACAGAAAACTCATTAGGATGACATATGACCTGTTGTGAGCTGATTCGATCTTTATATGTGAACACTGGCAAATTATTCCGGATATCTGGATATTTCTTCTGGAAAGTTTAGTTCTGCTTCCCAGTTAGCTGGGTGTAGGCATTGCTCTCATGGTCACACCTGGTTGTGTGGCTCCCATTGATCCTGGTTTTGGGGAACTAGGAAGATGCTGAGCAGGGAAAAAAAATGTGAAAAATCACAGAGTTGCAATAGAAAGAATGAATAAAACCTCAAGGACGCTGAGTCTTTTTTCCTCCTTGATGAAAATTTGAAACTTCTGTGAGGGTACTAGCTTGGTATTGTAGGGAAGAGCTTAAATTAGTTTTTCCTGAACCAGCTCCTTCATACATAGTCATTAACTTGTGTACTGAATCTGGGTACTGAATATCTTAAACACAATTATCTATATGAAATAGGCTTTTTCAGCCTGGGGGCCAATTAAGGATATAATTCCAAACTTCCTGCATAGACCCTCTGCATTATTTAATCACACTTATTTCATATTTCCTGGGATTTGATAATCACTCATCAAATTTGTTTGTAGTTCCTATGCCCTGGTTGCATTACTTTTCGTTCTTTCTCACGTCAACCAGCCGTTTCAGGTCTCCAAATAAGGCACCGAGACAAAGGAGAATTTGTCTATGTCAAAGTATTCAATTTTATAGCTGATTTAAATGCAGAGCAATTTGCTGTATGTTGTACAATCAAATAGAGTGGAATTTAACTGCTCGGGAAGTTTCAGGCTTTCTGCTGTAGCTAAGGCTTTGGCTGTCATCTGAATCAAGGATGACACCCAGTGGCCACACAACTTCAGTCAAAACCAGAAGCAGCAAACACTGCTTCCTTTGCCTCTCAGCCCACACATAAGCAGGGAATTAAATTCCAATCCAGCTGACACTCTTTTGTCATTTCAACTGTCTGAAATGTTGTTTTTAACTCATGGCCAATATTATGTGAGTTGCTTTCCTCACCTATATAGATTTCTTTAATTTGTCTCATCCTTTATATTTTCTGCAAGCTATTGACTAGGTGGTTATTGTTATATGGAAATAATGTATTGTGTCTTAATAGAAAAAATGTATGTTCTGACCATAATTCAGAGAGGCAGACCCAGAACGTTTGCCTGTTACTGACTGAGGCTGAGGCAAAAAGGACTTAGGTACTTATACAAAATTAAACAGATTGATCCAAAATTGAAACTTTAAACTCCCCAAACTCAGCTACCCATCACCACAGGAATTTAGGTGTTTTGGTTTAACTTCCCTTAACTCCCTGAGTATGCTTTTATCCTATGCCCAGTTTGAGGCACTGGGTTCCCTTCCAGCTGCTCCCCATAGGTGCTGCTCCCTTCAGATCCTGCTCCCCTGACAACTCCCCTGCTGTCTTCTTTCAAAATTCAGCCTGAGAAAGACTTGTAATATATTTAACAGCCTTACAACCAGTACCTGGGGCCATGTCAGAACTGCTTTTTGCTTTGCAAAACTCCACAACCCAAACCTGATATAAATTAGTAATATCATGGCATGTCCCAGCAGATAAAAGGCAACACTGGTCCTGCTCCTCTTCTCTGTGGATGTGCAGGATTCCCACAAGAGTTAGAAAGTTGGTAATTTACTAACTTGGGAAAGAATTTATGCCTAAGGACAAGGCTTGATGCTTAGACTGGTGACTGGCAGATGAAGGCTAAGGGCAATACAGTCTCATATTTACTCTTCTTGTTTTGTGTCGTTGCAAACACCATCCTGGTGTCCTGCAAACACCTTGGCTTATCTGGGACTAGTTCTCTAATTCACTGCAAAGGTCATGGGTCTGAAAGTGGCATGTTGTGACCATCCTAATTAACATCTGTACCCATGTGTTGGGTAGTTCTTTGCTGGTCCCCTATCTTTCTCCTTAGAGCAGTAAAACTGAATCAATCTGACATATATGGGTCCAACATGTTCCCATTCTCTCATGATCTCACCTCCTTTGAAGTCTCTCTTATTACTCAAATAGCTTTTTTAATACCTGATCTATATATCACAATGCAATATATTCCTGGCTAATTGTGCAAGAGTGATTTCTTTATGGGAAGGTTTCAAATAAAAAGAAAAAAGGACCTGGAGAGAGCAGAGCTATGAAATACTACTGAAACCTCGGGTCAGTGCAGGCTGAGCCTGTGCCACCAAGTTTCCATGTAAGTGTTGCAGAGGGGAATTTTCCAAGACACAGAGAGCATTGATGTGACCTACTAATACTGAAATTTTGCTTATCTAGCTGTTTGGGCTCCAGAAAAGTTCTCTTTTTTAGCTTCTAATTTTTTTTCTGCCTATTTCTCCATTTATAAAAAGAAGGATAAGTAAAATTACCAAGCAATTCAGCTATCATGAAATGAACATATTTGTGAGCACCTGGGGAAGAAGGTGTAGGAGAAGTCAGGTGTTCACAGCTGAGTATTTGCAGCTGTAAACGTGCAGTGGATTCAGCTCTGCTGTCAGTTGGCACGAGGAACAGAAGGGGACAAACTTGCAGAGCCCTGAGACAGTAAAGTAAGAAAAAGTGAGGCACAATTTAAAGAGATGAAAGGGAAATAAATGTATGTAAAGCAGCTAGGAGAATAATAGATAAGCCTTGGCAGAGGATTAAATGAAAACTGTACATATTTCAGCGTTTAAAATGAAAGGATTTAACAAGACTTAACTTTAGCCCATGCTAGCAGCAGGTAGAGTTTAGAAATGAAAAGTTTGTGTGATGTGAAGAAATGCTGCATGCGCAGGAAGCAGCTGATGGCCAAAGAATGTGTTGGCTTTCAGTATAGGATAAAAAAAAGTTTCAAAGAACAAGAAGCAAAAAAGTAACTATTTTACACTACCTTTGAGGAACACAAGGCATCTTCAGCCAATTCCTTCATAGACAGAGGTGAGATATCAGCCCTTTCTCTTAGATCACTTCCCTTTTGGTGCCTTGATGCCAGTAAAAAAGCCAGAGCACAAATAGCTTCCTGCTACTTCTTTATAGAGATCTGCACAGTTTTTTGTTATGTGGACTTTAACCTTGGTGTGAGATAAACAATATGCTGTTCCATCTCCATACATCTTCTCCTTTCCATTTTTCCCAGGTGCTCTGAGTCCCCATCCTGCTCCTGGGCAGACCCTCTCTGTCTCCTAATTTTGTTTTACAAATATTACTTAACCCCTTCCAGGCCTGGTAGTTCCAGCTGAGTTTTACTTCAGTAATTTTCTTGATCTATGTGGAGATACCACATTATTCCTTTTTGAATTAGAGTCATATAATCCCCAAAATAAATAACTGAAACTTCTGTGAACTGCTGAGAGTAATGCAGCTTTGGAGGAATGTGAGTTGGGAGCAAAGGACAGTCCTAAAAAGTTTGGGAAGGTTGTTTTATATCTACTGTATTGGAAAGAACTAAAGCTGCTCTTGTTTAAAATGCTTCTAGGAATAATAGAGAATGGTTTGGGTTGGAAGGGATCTGAAAGATCAACCTATTCCAAACCCCCTGTCATGGGCAGGGAACACCTTCCACCAGACCAGGGTGCTCCAAGCCCCATCCAGCCTGGCCTGGAACACTTTCAGGGATGGAATATCCACAGCTTCTCTGGGCAAACTGTGCCAGTGCCTCAGCACCCCCACAGGGAAGAATTTCTTTACTCAGACTTTGCTCAGACATTAGTCTAGGAAGGTCCATTTCTCACTGAGTCCTGGAGCCTCTGAGTATCTCAACATTACTGAAAGCTTTGGCAGAACTGAGCACCTTGTCCTGCTCAAGGAGAGGATCTGGAGAAGCAACTTAGAGACTTCTAGGGAAGCTGTGCTGAGCACAGCCAGGTGGTAAGGTTAGTGGTGACAGATGGAAGTGGACATGCTGCTGTTTCCAGAAGGGTTTGTCACTGGTCCTAGTGGGCTCAAATTGTGGGCTAATGTATGGATAAACTATTCGTGGAGTGCAACACACGTCCCTCGAGTGCATAAAGTATCCTGTACTAAGGTAGAAATGAACTGTTGCTTTGCCAAGGAGATGAGAGCAATTTAGCTCCTTGAGCTAATTTAGAAACCAAAAGTTAAAACCTCCCTTGGGAAAAGACTGTTTAGGAATAAAGCTATCAGCTAATTAGGCTTAATTGCATTGTCTTGGGACAAGTGATTTATTAGGCCAATCTAGGCCCATGATGGGCCTGCAGGGGTGTGTTCTCGGATTCACCAACTGCATGGCAAATATCCAAGAGCATTTTTTAACTTTGGAGTGAGTCTCTGGGAGAAAAAAAGAGAGAGGTTAATGTGCACTCACATCATCTATTCCCATTCTCATTCCTTCAGCTCTGTACATCCTTTTATGTGGCTCCCATGATTGTCTCCTTGTTCTCTGTCAAGCATTTTCTCTCTCTCTCTCCTCAAATCCTCCCTTGTAATTAAGCTGTATCTTCAAGCAATCTTGCTTCTTTTCTCATTATAAATAACCTTCTCATTCTTTCCTCCCTGAAGATCTTCTACTTTGTTTTGTCATCCTTGCCCTGGTTAGATTTGAAGGTGTTTGAGAGAGGAGCAGTGTGCTTCCTTGTAAATTCATGGGACTATGCACGAGAAAAGGTGCTGGATGTGAACTCTGCATCACCATAGGGTACTTGGTGTGAAAATAATGTGCTGTTCTCACTCCCTGAGTGCACTCCCATTCTAGATCACACTGATGGGACATACACCACTTTGTGTGCTCTGTGGCCCTTTCCCATTCCCAGACTTGGAAACGAGAGGGAGGTGACTGTGTTCCTGGCAGATGTGCTTTCCCATCTGCTGCCTTTAGCTTTTCTCATCAGATGGTGTAAGACACAACGGCGTGAACACATGAAAGGAACCAACAGGCTTAGCCTGATGGAAAGGTGAATGTAGCCTGGGGCAACTCTTGCATCCAGCTAACTAGCAAGGAAGAGATCCTGGGGCTCTCCTTGGAGTCTGGATGGTTGCTGTGATTTTTTCCCCCCCCACTTCAAAGACTGTGTTGTTAGCTGCCTGCTCTTGGTGCCTCAGTTGTCTGCTTTGAGACAGGTAATTTTGAACTCACTTTGCTGTGTCTTGATTTTTCCCAATATGACAAAGCAGCAAGTTAGTTTTCCTTCCTGCTGGATGAAATTTCAGAAATTCTACACTTGTGTCACACACCTTTAAGAAAATGGAAAGGAAACCTTTGCCTGCCTTTTTAACAAACCAGATAAAGAGGCATTCTCTCCCCTCTCATACCTTTCTCTACTTCTGTATGTTTCTCTATCCACCTCTCAGAAGCTTTCTATCTTAGGGATGAAAAAGTGTGTTTTCAACTAAAAACCCTCAAGTAAATCTTCTGCCATTTCCACTATGAGCTCACTTACTTCTGTGCAGAAATGTGCTGGAACTAATGCAATTTTGCATCTGGGATATCCTACTAGATGTTGACTCGCTTTCAGTATCTGATAATTTTTCACTTTTTCTGTCTCAGAAATGTTTGGAACTTTCTCTGGAGTTTTCCTCCTAAGATTCTCAGTTATAGCTGTACCCTGCACATGTCCTTTAAAAATGAGATTTGCTCATGCTTTTGTATTAGTTCATTACACCACAGTGGGGAATTGTTTCCAATTTTTCCTTATAGAATGTGCTTCAAGATCATGGTATGCCTCAAAATTGCTCTAAGCTGAAAGCACCAGCAATAGCCATTATGCTTTTGTGCCATTAATAGTCACCTTTTTTTTTTCTCCCCATTTATGTCCCCTGGAGTATATTCCTGTAATTGTCAGAGATGGGTTCACATGGGGTCTCCTGCCCAGCATGTCTCCCAGAGCTATTTGTGTCCCTATCCTGGCCAAATACCTCTCTGGCTTTAGTTACAGCTCTGGGATCATGCATACAGCTCAGATTATGATTCAGGTCACAGCCAGCACCTGATTAAACCATAAGCATTTTTAAAGGTAATTGGAAGGTCATTCCCCAGGTTAAGGAAATAATTCAGTCTCATTATTGGTTGCAAAGTTGGTATTCTGGGTGTGTGCACTGGAGGTTTCTTTTTTTGCTTAGTTTACCAAATGTGTTTACTTATTTCCACTTGTTCATGGGGTTTCTGGTCCTCATACTCCCTCTTTCTCCTGTCTGAACCTTCATCTCTCCAGAACTCAGCCAGGATAAGGTCTCACCAGGGCAGACATCTTCATATTTTTCTTTTTCCTTTGTTTCCCTAGGTCAATCCTGTTTTATCTTCACCATTGTTTGGGCAAGACAGATGATTTATTTTTTTCCCCATGCTATCTCCTTTCTTGTAAAGTCCAGCAGAGCTTATCCATAGCCTGCTGTCCTTTACTTTTTATCCATCTCCACACACCTTTGAATCATCTTCTTAGAGACCTCCATGACATATATTGTTTGTTCTTGCTCACTTGCTACAAGCCATCCTTCCTCCCACTTCCCATTTGTGAAATATTTAGCTTCACACCTGTTTGTTGCTGATGGTAAATTCTTACTGTCACACTGACTACTCCTCATTTTTCATTGAAGTAATTTTCAGTGCTGCTGGCAGTGCCTCTTGCTGCCTTCCACTGTGTGGAAATTTCAGGGCAGCTACAGCCATATAGTTCTCACTCAAGAGTCTGAATAACATTTTCCAGTAAGATGCTGGGAGGGGCATTACCTTCTCTGTTCCCTTTCCTTCTCTTAGATTCTCAGCCTGGCATCAATTCAGTAACCTAATCACACCAACACAAGTGTTTTGGGAAAAGTTTAGGTTCTTTCTATCCCCTGGCATGAAAACAGCTGCTCAAAGTGAAGAATTATTTATTAATTTCTTTAGCTGTGTGGAGATTATTGAGTAAAAATGTAATAGTTTCCTAACCCAATCTAGTTTTTCAGCATCCCTCTGTTTTCACTGAGTTTTCTGAGTTGGCTTTCCAGCAATCCATTGTGAACAAGCACAGGAGGATTTGGTCAGTGTATTTTGAAGGTCAGTATTGCAAGTACAGTTAGTTTGTCCCAGCAGAATAAGTCCATATTAACATCCTTATATGATGATTTCTCACATGCTTCTGTGCTCAGGAGCTTGGGGGCTCCTGAAACCAGTGCTGGACCTCATGACATACTTACACTGTATCTCATGTCAAACATTTGGCCTCATGGCAAATCAATTTTGGGGCCCACAGTTCTGGTGGTTTACATCCTACTGAAAATTAGGGCAACTACAGCCCTGTAAAGAAAGGTCCCTAAGTCATATTTTTCTAATGTTTTCTAGTGATGGATGAAATTTCATCTCTCTGAGTCTTTCAGCCCATTTCTGTTCTCCTTGAATTATCTCATGCTTTAGCCTTCAGCTGAAAACTGCATTGGAATTCTTCTTCTGGAGTATCACTTAGTGTTGGCAAATGTTTTGTAACACAATGACTGGATTCTGAGGCACATCTGCTGGTACTTGAAACTTTGAATTCAATTAGTTCCAGCCACTGACATTAAAAAAAATTAAAAAAAATCTCATCTAATATGGATTGTTTCTTGTTTAAGGCAAAGAGCAGAGGTGATACCTTACATTTTAGCTAATAAGGATTCTAGTATGATAAAGGTCTTGCATTAACATTGTGATTACTTTATTCAAGAACAACAAAGACCTGAGGAAGCACAACTTCCCAGATCTTAAAATTTTTATATTATACTTCAGTCAGATACATTTATTATTTAGAAATCTATCTAGATATCCTCCCCTGAAAGATTCATTCAAGGGACTGCAGAGACTGTATAGTGCATCATAGTAATCAAAACCATCCAAGTCTCCTTTAAGTCAGAATTCACATTTACAAGTAGCTCTAGGAGGGATTGCTGTTTTCACTTTTTAAATTTGATTTATACGAAACAGCCTAGAAAAAAATTGCTAAATTCTTAAAGAATGTAATATTATTTTTTTATCACTATAATATAATTGAGAACTATTCAGTACTTTATAAAAATCACTGAGAACTTTATTAATAATATCTCTATGAGCAAATTGGCTCCCTGCTTGATTTTTAATTTCTAGTGTTAGGCAGAATATTCGATTTCCCCTTACTAAATGTGTGAACATACTGTTGGCTCTATTCCCCCTTTTCATATATCTGATATTTAGCCAGTGAAAGTGTTATATGAGCACTTTGTGATAATAGTTGTTCGTAAGCTGATTTAACAGTTTTTAATTCAACTTCATTAGCCTGAGGGGGTTTGTTTTTTTGTGAGATCTTTTCCTCAGATTTAATTTGGGCTCCCATTTTGTCTGCTGCTTGATCATACCTTTCTTTTGCCTGATCATGGCGAATGAAATTATCATCCCTCATCGCAAGCGCCTTAGAGCTTTGGCAGAGAGCTCTGTGTGACTCCAAGGGACCCTGATTGGATTGGCAGCATTGCAGCCATTCCTCTTCCTCATACCCTGATCACAGCCACTTGTTTCCTGCTACAAAAGTGAACTCAATCTTTTTTTGTTTTGACCTGGAGGGGTAATATGGAGGGACGTGTTGAAATTGGTGTATTCCCACTTGTGTCGAGTCTAAAAGACTAACAAGGAAAAAAATCAATCCAAGAAGAGTGTGTGTATCCTCTGTCTTCAAGAACCTCTCAGCTGTAAATCACCTTGCACTCAATTGACCAAACAGCTCAGGTTTTTCACCCAAGAGTCTCTCTAATTGCGGCAAGAGTTGTGTTAAATCTCCCACCTTGAAGAAGGGCGAAGCTAAGGGAGCTGAGAGCTGCCCAGCTACTTTTGGAGAAAGGAGAATTACTCAAATCTAGAGATTTCTTAATTTCACCCATTGCAGCTGCATAGTTAAATGTCATTGTTTAAATTATGAGACTGTTTTTCAGGATTTGGGTCTTTGCTGTTAAAATTTGCTGCTAGGCAGAAAGGGAATTTAGCTATTTTTTAACTGAGACAAGCCTCAAAATAGAGGAGAAAAATTGTCTCCCTTTAGATGGTACTGAAAATGCAAGCCTCTTAACAGAAGAAAAATGTCATGCTATTAGCCTCTAATACAATCATATTACTTTGGTCCTTTGACAAAGTAAAGCCTCATTGATATTAAATATGAAAAGTTGCTACTTTCACAGTAGCAACTTTTCATAAGGAGTTTTGATTTTTTCCACTGAGTTCTAAGGGACTAACCCATTAATAATGTATGGCACTGCTCACAAGTCACATATGCTTAATAATTAGGAAACATTTGTAATGAGCTGAAAAGGGTAAGGAAAGCAGCAGAATGTGTGCAAGTCCAAAACTACAGAAGTCTGAGGCTAATAATTACCTGGGCTTCAAAAGCTTTTCAAATTCTAACAACAGATCCTACTTAAAATTAACAACAGGCACTGCACAGAAGAGAATAATGAAAGAAGTCCAAGCTTACCATTTGGGATAAAGGATATCTAAATAGATATAAGGGAGGGGGGGAGGAAAAAGAGGTTTTTAAATATAGCTTCTGGCAATCTTGGCAAGGTTTTCTGAAGGAGACAGTGAGTTAGGTTTGAAATATTGCTAAAGTCTAACAGGGGTAGCTGCTAACTCCCTTAATCCCCCATGCAAATCCTAGCCCACATACATATATACTATGAAATTACCCTATAACTGGCAGCTTCACAGTATATGACGAATTTCACCTACACAAGAGGGTTAAAATCTTTGAATTCTGGATTTCAGTAGTGAAACTGGGAGTTAATTTTCAATTATTCTTTGTTTTGGTTAAACAAACCCTTCATCACCATGTCAAACATGGTTTGAAATATTTTTCCTCCTTTCCAGTGGGCTGTCAGCAGGAGAGCCCTGGGTCAGAGCAGGACCCTGCTGTGGTGCCCAGTATGGAAAGGATGGAGTTGGAGTGGAATAACATTGTCCATCCACTTGGGCTTCAGTTTTGTTTCAACACAGCTATAAAATACCATGTGGAATTAAGCAAGGAAAATATTGATTTTAATTTTTTACTTTGTTGGTTTACTTGTTGGAAATGCCAGTTAAGTGACATGGATCAAGAAAAATATGAAATTCTGAACTGCAGAGAAACCTAAGGCTGGAAATAACTCTTGAGGCTGAGAGGATAATTTGTGGAAAGGCTTGACAGGAGGGGAAAAAACCCAAGTGGTGTCAGTCTTTACCTCCAAATCCCCTTTCCTTACCTGTATATCAAAAAAATCCAGTATAGGATGCTCCAAAAGAAGTCTTTTTCTCCATCCTTACATGATCCTCATTAGCAAATATGTGAGAACATTTTAACAAATATATTCTCACCCCTCACTGGAGGGTTTGGACAGTCCTGAGCAGAATTTGTAGAGATGAGGGCTTGAGGCATGGAAAGACTAAATGACTCATCCATGATCAGACAAGTCTGTGATAGCAAAGAAAATTGAAACTCCTCAAACTCCGGTCAGTGAGCCAAAAATGTGCCATGTAAAGCAATGAGCAGGTTTTTCTGTTTCCTTGGTTGCTGTGTGTATGTGTCATTCTTACTATTTATTCAGAATTTTGCCATTGAATCCAAAGAAAAACAATCCTGCTTGTGTGCTTACAATAAAATTAATGCAATAAAAATTAAATTGGAACATATAAAAAATGCAATTAGAACAAACTGCAATAAAATTAATGCTGAGTAGAATGCAAAGACTATGCCCCAGCTGTTGAGCCTGGGGATCAGGTCTCTGCTCAGTCTTTGGAGAGTTGTTTGTAAATCTTTGTGAGAGTAAGGTGGATTTTAGGGAGTGTTAAACTGTTTTTATGAGTTTGGTTTCTGGCACTGACCTTTGAGTGCAGCAGCATTAAGAGATGTTCCTGCTCAGGACTTGAGTCCTGGTTACTTTTTCTATTCATATTGCACTGTGTGAAGCTCAGGATATTGGAGGGATGTACCTCAAGATCTGGAATTAAGTTTTCAGTTGAGCTGGAGATTCATATATGGATGTAATGCATTTTAAGGTCTAGTTTTGGTCTTTGGGAGCTGAGTGTACCATTTGATTTTTTTTTTCTTTAATCCTGAATTTTGAGACATGAAAGCTGAGCAGAGCTGGACTTTGGATGTTACACCAGTGGTGTGGTATCACCATGTTCTCCTAGGCAGCAGGATGATGATCAGATATGGTCAGATGGAGTTTGTCCCTAGCTTCAGGCTGGCTCCAGCATCCAGGATTTCTGTATACATTTGTAGTCTCATTCCTAAGATCTCATGGGTTGTTTATTTAACACATTTCCTGCTAACAGAATGACATTGGAGTCACAGTTATTGTCTATCCTCTAAACTTGTGCCATGAGACATGGATGTGCTCTTCAGCCAACCACTGTGTTATGAACATATAGGACTGCTAAACCCTGAAATTTATTATTATTTTTGGCCCTTTAATATCTTCCTCAATTCTGTGTAATAAACTCAGGGAATAGTGACAAGTCTCATTAATTCCTCAGAGCTCGTTCTTATTTGTAGCTAGAACAATAGCATGAAAACTCAAATTGGAGAGTCCCAGAATGGCTTGGGTTGGAAGGGACCTTAAAAATCATCCAGTTCCAATCCCTTGCCATGGACAGGAACACCTTCCACTAGATCAGGTTGCTCAGACCTCCATCCAGCCTGGCCTTGCACACTTCCAGGGATGGGTCAGCCACAGCTTCTCTGAGTAACCTGTGCCAGTGCCTCACCAGCCTCACAGTAAAGATTTTTTTTCTAAAATCTAAACTAAACCTACTCTTTTACAGTTTGAAGTCATTCCCCCTTGTCCTGTCACTGCACACTCCTGTAAATAGTCTCTAATTGTTGCCATCACCTGGATGCTTTTGCCAAACTAAAGTGATGTGTGAATGAAGAGCTTAGCTGCTACCCAGCAGCTACATCAGCTGCTTTGTGTACACAGTCTGCCCCAAAACTGCCTGTTTATGACTTAGCTTAACCCATGGTTTCATAAACTTAGCATGCTTTGCTGGTATATGCTCCTAATATAATCTAAATAATGACTATGAAATTTCTAGCTCACTTTGTGACCTGATAACGGAGAGGAGACAAACTGTTCCATGCCCAGTGAAGCTGGCAAATGTAATATCAAGTACTGCTGATTTCACACTGCATTCCTGTAGCTTTTCAACATGCCTTCTCATGGACATGAAATTATTTCTCACACATTATAATGACAGCATACTTCCAGCACATTGCCCTGGATTGTAAAAGCTGGGCCACATTAATGGCATTTCTGTTTTCTGTATCACTACTCAAGAGTTTCTTTCTAATTTTTTTTTTTTTTTTCTTGCCAAGAAGGGAAATGAGAGCTGTGTTGCTTCAGGCTGTAAATTATAAATGAGTACCATGATCATCTGTAACATTGAAGCAAAGGTCAAAGGAATTTTTTGGGGATTTTTTCTGTGTTCTTTAACTGGATCTTCTTTGATGTTTACACTGCACATACATCATGATCATTATATCCTGCACTTCTGCATCATTAATGCAACTACAAACGAGATGACTCAAGTTATGAACAACCAGTGCTTCAGTCTAATGTAGACAGCTATGAAGGAGGAAAATGAGCTAAATAAAAATACTTATTGAAGGGATTGTTCCCTGGTGTAAATGCCCTTAAAGAGAGTATGACTAAATGAAAGGATACTGCTCCTTTCTGTAGTCATTTTCCAACCCAGCAAATCTTTGTTCATTGATTTGTAAAATAAGAGAACATTTTGGGGTAAAAATAAGGAATTTGAAAACCTTCCAGCAATATTTCATTATATACTTACTTGTTACTGAGCTAGTAACAGTTTGCTTTAAATTTTATGTGGCATATTTTAAAACTAGTTCTGTGCAAAGACTGGAAAGCTGCAGAATTCCCTGAGAAAGTTGCAGTGTTATCAAACGATGAGGATGTGGAAAGGTTGGATGGGTCCCTGAGCAATCTGGTCTAGTGGAAGGTGTTCCTGCCCATGGCAGGGTGGTTGGAATGAGATAATCTTTAAGGTCCCTTCCAACCCAAGCCATTCTATGATGGCATGGGGATTATTTTATAGATTGGAACAATGTGTTATCTGTTTGTTTTCTTATAGAAGTTGTTTTGCAAGAACATGTGAATCTCACAGAAAAAAAAACCCAGCTGATTCAGCTATGAATTTGATGATCTTTTTGGCATGAGAGTAATGGATTTCATATATGTTTTTGCTTCTGGGTGTTCGTTGTGGAAGTGTTCCAGGGAAATTTCTGCTTTGTAGCATTGTGTGGTACCTGGGACTGACAGGAGGATGCTACACCCACGAGTTGTCCATCTCTGTGATAACAGTTTTGATTAGTGCTGTGTTAAAGTAAGTGTCCAGTTTGGATAAGTTTATATGGAAAGGGCAGTGACCACTAAAACACTATTCCCATTATTTATGATGGAACATATGCAAAATTAGACCCTTTTCTCCTCAGACACTGATTTTTAATACACTGCCCAAAATGGATTTTATCTTCAATGGAAAGGATGTAACTCTAGTCCCTTTGCTAGCAAGTTTAATGTCTTTTCAGACACAAGCACATCATATCAGGATATTCAGAGCCTTCTACATCATGTATGTTGCAACAAAATGATGGTTTGGAGTTGAAAATCAATTTAGATCTTGGTGTCTTTGTTTTCTGAAGCAGGAAGAGTCAAAATGGTGTCTGCATTTCCAAATGCTCATTTTGCATGCAGAGTAACAACTCTTTAATAAGAAATTTTACTGCAGTAACTTAATGTGCAGTTTTATTGCCTATTATTTTTAGCGAGCATTTATAAAGCGTTATGTTTGGGGTTTAACACCTTAGCTCTTCCCCATCATAACAGGTTGAAATTTGGCATAGCAGTGGCAACCTTCATTTCAAAATTTTCACAGAAAATTATAAACAGCAAATTGCTGTAATTTGTGAAGATTTTGTTAATTTCCACACTTTGAAGCCTGTCAACTTAAATGTCAAATAATGTGACATCCATATGGACCATTAGATCAATGAGAGTGTAGGACCAGAGCTGCCTCAAAGTGCACATCCTGTAGTGACACCTCTGAAGTTCTAGAACAGCCAAAAAAGAAAAAAAGTAAAAAGAGAAAAAGCAAATTGTCAAGTTATGGTAGGAAAGGGCAAGACAGCTAAAACTGTCATTAAAAAAATCCTTCATTCTGTCATTTTGGAAAAGTTCTGAAATTTCAGTTTCCAAGTTGCAAACTTGGTGCTGCAGTAGAGATCTGGGGTTAAGCCATCTCCAGAGTTAGCAAGTTTTGAGTATTCAAAATGCAACCAGAGTTCTTTTCATCAGACTTGAGCTGAGTTATAGTCTGGTTGATGTGTCTTTTGTCTTTAACTTTGGCATATCATCCAAATAGAACACAGAATTATTTTGTCTTTGCAGCAAATAGTCCAAATGTTATATTTCCCATGATTTTTTGTTTTTTTTTATTTTAATTTTAAAACTTTTGGAATTCATGGAACATGTCTGCCATTGACATTAGTAGTATGTTGCAGTAACATATGATTTTCAGGACTTGCATTGAGATGTTGTCGATGGATTATAGAGTTCTTATAAAATACCTGAAATATATTTTATAATTCAAAGCATCAGTAACTGAGTCACTTGGGCAGAGGCAGTGTTCTATTTTATTTGAGGTGTACTCATTTTGGCAGTGTAATATCTCATTTGAAACGGATGTATATTGCACTATTAATTTTCATGGGTCTTAGAATAATAAAACCATCATGCAGCAATAAAGAAGAAAGCATGGGTTTGTTTTTTTTTTTTGCTGTATGCACTCTGTTTGGATGCAGCTTGCACAGAAGTAAACATAAAACCTGTGCTGTTATACAGAAATACGCAGCACTTTATTTTACACTATGCAGTATTCATATAACAAGTTTCTAACTCCAATGTGGGCTTAATTTTGCAGAGGTAAGCTTTTTTAGCCAAACTGCAAAGTGCTCCTGCTTTAAAGAGGGGCCATGACTTTCTTTTCCCTGTTTATTTCCAGAAAGGTTGATCTACTATGAGTTTTGCTAAGAGATTTTTTTATGATTACAAGTTTAAAACCCCTGTCAGGCTTCACTCCTAACAACTTTGCTATATGGCATAGGGAAAACTGAGCAAAGCCCTGGGAGAAATAGTGCAAAATATATCCATTATTGTAGAGCTTAGAAGTTCAGGAAGGAATCTGCAATGGTGACTTCTTGATAATAGCTCTGATACATGGGAAATCTCAGGTAGGACTGAAATTATTAGTCACTGATATTACTCTGTGCTGAGTAAAGAAGTAGAGAACCCAAGGGAGGTGGGGACAGACTCCTTGATTTTGCAATATTGACTTTATCTGCAGTGCATTGGGCACTAGGTGATCTAGTGCATCCATGTGCTTCAGATAACTCTTTGCAGTTATGACCTGGGGTGTGTTTTTCAGTAAGTATGAGTTAAGAATGTACTGTCATCATAATGTACAAGCTTAGATTATTTTCAGCATAACTCTTTGGGTTTTTTCCTGGAGATGATCTTAAAAAAAAAAAGAAATATTGGATTAAACTGGTTTGGATTTTATTTTGAGGAAGTTTTTTTTGACAGTATGTTCAGTTCAGGCTTAGAGAATTTTATGCAGAATTCATATTGTTGTCTCACAGTAAGGATGTGGCAGTGTCCATACAATCCTCTTTCTGAGATCTTGCTGCTGTCCAGCCCAGAGTCCTTCTCTTGGTGAAAATAAGTCAGATTTTATAACACCTTTTAAGCTTTCATTATTCATTAAACTAAGTTTAAGGGTTAGGGGAGAAGGGTTTGAATTTAATACCTTGGAACAAAAGAATGGAAATAGTTTTGTTCTATTTTTTGTTTTGTGAAATGAATTTGGAGAAAATGGATATTGTTAGAAATCAATAGTTAATTGAGAGATGTACTGCATTTTATCATTAGAACTCAAAGATAAATTCCCACATAGTAATATAAAGTTTTTAGTGCTGGCTCTTTATGGAATTTATTTCATTTTTATGTCATTGGTAGAAATAAAATGTATTATTGGAAATGTATATATTTCTTAATCTTCTATAGTTCTTAATGTTCAAATCTAAATTAAAATACATACCAAGATTTCTATTAATTTACTTTCTTTACAAAATCTTAGACTAATCGGCTGGTGGGGTCATGACTTCAAAACACGATTCCTCATGGAAAACAGTATGTACTTTACACTTTCCTTTTTACCTTATTTGATGTATTTTTATATCAACAGCTTCACTTTTGTTGTAATTTGAGGAGAAAGGACAGGACTTTGCATTTCCTCACACACGTTAAAGGCATTAGGATAAAATCATCCCCAAACTGTAATGCAATAGAGTTAACAAAATAAATGTTGGAATAAATTTATGTGTGGGCATATGGGTCTGACTGTCTGCTTCTAGACATTTTGCTGAAATACCTTCAAGATGCAGACATAGAATATGGATGAAACTTTCAAAGTATCTCAATGAATTAAATTCCTAAGTCTCGGAGGAGCGAGGATGTGCTAATGTTCACTTGGGTAATATCTTACGTCAGGATTAGTTCCACTGGAATTAATGAGAAATTATACAAATAAAGGTAAGACAACCTGACATAAGTCATGAAATGCCCCTAACGTTTCAACATCTCCAAATTCCTTGCACTGGGGAAGGATGGGTAATAAGGCAAACCCAAACCTGCCTTGGGATAGTGAAGTATTTCTTGTCCCAATATGAAATGAGGACCCCTTTCCAATTCTGACAACTAAACCATTCAGTTCCAGTTTAAAGTATGGCAGAGAGAATATCCTGAGGGATCAGGATGAGAAAGGAGCCTTTTGGTTTGATTGGTTGTTTTGTTTTTAATATATTTGTAATTTTCTGTGGCAGTGCCTATTGATGGGACTTTGGCTGGAGAACATCTCTCTAACAGCCTCAGTCTGCTCTTTGTTTTCAGACCAAATGCAAGAGAATGGCACTATGGAAAGCCAGCAGGAGACACAAATTGCCATGAAATACTGTTAGAAGAAGGAAAACATTTTTTATTCATTTCCAGGAGCAGTTGATAGGGGAGAAGTTGGGCGTTATAAAATTAACCACTCTGCTGTGCAGGAGAAGCATTTCTTCCTCCACATCCTTGTCCTTTGGTGCTGGAGCATGAAATATAAATGGTGACACAGAACTTACAGTGAGGCTTTAGAGATTTATTAAATAGATTTTGTGAAATTTCACAGCCCAAAGTCTAGGCAACTTCTCTTTGTGGCCTGAAGCTACACTTAGCTGCATATGCAGCCTCCCATGTGTCTCATCAGTTTAATAAAGTTAAGGAATGTGATTCCCTGCTCGTGCAGTGTGGCTCCATGTGAGTGTTCCTCTGCTGACTTGGAATTTCTCTGGTTTGTGCCAGCATTAAGAGATTCAAGTGTAAAGGTGGTTTTAACACACAGCATTTAAACAAATTAATTGAAGTTCACTGGTTCCCATGAAGCTGCTAATGAGGTCTTCTGCTGGATAAAATTGGGCTTCTCTCGAAGTTAAAAGTATTAGTGGGAATAGATTACTATTTTCTTTTAACGACCAATTCCTACAGGCCACATTAGGGAAATATTTTATTGCGTGAGGACAGACTTCAAGATAAGGTCCAATCCATTAAAAGGAAGAAATCAAAAACACTAATATAAGTTATTCATTTTCCAGAATTACAACTAAGTGAAGGAATTAATGGATTTCGGTTATCAAATCCTCCAATTTTACTGGTCTGTGCTCTGCATGCCAGTTTAGAGGTAAGTAATTGCTTTACTTTGAGCCTGAATTTAAGAGTCTAAAGATGTTAAATGGATGTTACATGTATTATTGCTGTCTCCCTTAAAAAAAATCTTGCAGAATAGTTAAAAAGAAAGGGGAGGGGAAACAAAACAAAAAAAATAGCCCCATAACCCTGAGAGTCCATGGTCTTTAATGAATATGCTCATCCCTTCACTGTTCTCATAAACTTTGCAGTTGGACCTAGTGTGTACTTAAACCTGACCTCATTGTGCTTATCCCACTTTTAGGGGCTCAGGACAGTCAGGAGCTTTGTCCCACAGAGATATTTAGAGCTTGCCTCAGTGCAACTCACAGGAAGAATGTTGTTCAAGATCACCCTACAAAGGAATCATGTCACTGTGGAAAGTTGTATCCAGAGCTGCTTGTACATATATTTCCCCAAGAAGACTTCACTATGAAACCAAATGGATGTGGCCACTGAATATCCTGCAATCTAAACTGAACCAGTGGCTCAGGGAACCTGGACTCCATTTGGTTACAAACAGAAAAGACAGCAGCTGTCTGTGAATGCTTCCTAAAAGGGGAATTTATGAGTGTGGTATAGCTCCAGACTGTTTTTTCTATGTTAGGATCCTTAGTTTCTGGTGGCCAAAGGAGCAGAGCCTCATCTCTGACATGTCTATATGAACTGCTGAGACTGTGGCTGTGGGAAGGTCAGTCTTGCCATATAGAGCTACCCCCATCCTTTCTAGAAAGGTGTGACCCATTTGCTTACAGCCTCTGGTTCACTGTCTGAAGGCATGAAGCTCTTCTCCAAACACTTTGCATTGTGCTGCATTTCGTATCAAGACATAACAGCATTTCTCTTATGGATGGTTCACCCCTGAATTGCAGGACTCTGGGTCTTTGTGGCTGAAAAGGATGGTTTTACATAGATTTACCTACTATATGCTATATATTCTACTATATTAAAGTTTTTCCCAAGTTGCTTTTCAGGCCAGCCTTGGTGAGCAAGCTTTTGCCACCAGCCTAAATGGGAGAAATATCTTTCTGCTTAGCATTCCATTAATGTTATTGGAATAGCAAAGCTGATGCTGGAACAAAGAGCAATGTCCCTACACTGTGTGTCCCTCTTTATGTGCTGAGAAAAACAACATATTAAGCAAACAAAGTCAGAAAATTGCCAGTTATGCTTTCTCCATCTTACATGAAATGCTGGAGGACTGCAAAGGGCACAGCAATGCTTCTTTTTTTTTTCGCCCGACAATTTGTTTTGTTAGTCCTTAAACATCCAATATATTGTTTTAAACTTTATGTGACCTTCGAGATAAGCTGAAAGCTATTCTGCTATGACCCAGATTGTCAGTGCTTTGGTTTGTGTGGGCTGGTGTCATTTAGCCCACTGCAGGGAGCCTCGAACAATGAGGGCTGAGCAGTTTCCATCGCCTCCCCTTTCCATGCCCACATTACCTTTTGGCACAGCCAGGATTTCCCAGTGCTAATTGCTCTAATACAGTGGGAAACAAAATAGTTTTCATGTCTGGCAAGAGATGACTAGTGAAATTGCATGCCACCTTCAGTGGGACACATTAAGCAGAAGGCAGTGTTTCCAATGGAAACAATGAAAACTGCAAGTGTTAATGGATGTTATTCCTCAATAATGCTTAAAGTGACTGTTATGGAAGTAGCTGCTCCCTTTTATGGAAAAAAGGGGAGCGTTCTACAGCCACATTTTAAAGATCTTTTTCAAAATATTTCACCCAGGAGACCAAATATTCCTTGCACAGAGCCTGTGGAAACAGATTTTTGCATGCAGCCTAAGGAGATCCATCCTTTATACTGCTGCAAATCCTGGAGGAATAGGGGGCAGGTTTCTGTTTGCCCTCCACTACTGTGCAGAACACTCCTCTGTGTGTGTGCTCTGCCTGCTTGGGTGGCAAGGGAAGTACCTCTAGATTTTTATTGACCTGTGCAAATGCTTAGTGCTGATGGTCCTGGCCCCTGTCACATCCATTTCCATGCAAACTCTGCCTTACCACATCCATGGACTGTTTCACAGAAAACACACAGAGGGGCTTTTAGTTTTGTGCAGCATCTAGTGGTTGTGATAGCATCAGAGAGTGATACTTGGGATAGTCTATAAAAGAATGATTTCCAGATGCTGCTGGAAACCAGACTTTGTTGTATTTTGAGTAGGATTTCTCAGTTACTTCTCTATATGTCTTTCCAGATTATGATACACATCTTGAAATTGTTAGTCCTTCAGTGTGGAGCAGTGATTTCTTGAGAGTGAGGATCATGTTTTTTCATCCAGGACCTCTGTATTGCCTCTGACTTGGCAGCTGTAGTCAGTGGAGGCATAACTGTTCACGAGCAGTGATATTGCTCTGATGTGCCAGGATGTGATTTGAAGTGACTGTTGGGCACTTGTATGTCTATATCTTATCATTTTCCCCTGAAGCTACTTGCATGGCAAGAAGAAAAAGGAGGGTTTGAGGAAGGTAGGGGTAAATTGTTTCTGGGGGTCACATATTCTGTTATTCCCTGTAACTCAGCCTTTCCAGACCAAAAGGAGAAACTGTCTTACCTTCTGCTCCCAAACTCCTCTGCTATATTGGCTGTTCTTGTTCATGTGTCAAGATAGCAGTGCTGGTTTTAAGCAGTCATTTCTGCATGTCTCATGATGTTTTGAGTTTGTGAAGCTCAGCAGTTCTTGTAGCTGTGTAAGAGCACAGAGCTGTCAAATAAAAATTCAGTGAATATTTTTTTCTTCATGTGCACTAGGAGAGAGAATCTGTACAGGACTTAAACAGCAAAGTCAATATGTTAATATATATTCGGTGCTTTCAAAGACAAGAACTTGTAGATCAGTGATGATGTTTCAGTTTTGGCACCTGGATTTTGTTAGTAGAGTCATAGTATCATTAAGGTTAGAAAAGACTTTTAAGCTCATCAAGTCCAATCTCTAACTCAGCACTGCCAAGCCCACCACTAACTCATGTCCCCAGGTGCCACAACTGCACAACTTTTGAACACTTTGAGACAGTGTTTCTACCACTGCCCTAGGCAGCCTGTTCCAATGCTTGACCACCCTTTTAGATAAGAATTTTTCCCTAATATCCAACCTAAACTTCTCCTGGTAGAACTTGAGACTGTTTTCTCTTTTCCTGATGGACCCTCACTTGGCTATAACCTCCTTTCAGGTAGTTGTAGAGAGTGATAAGGTATAGATTAGAGGTAGATACAAGGAAAAACTCTCATGTGATTTTGAGTTACATTCAGTACTTACATCCCTAGAGAATTTATGGATCCTCTTCACAAATGCAGATGAATGCTCTCTTAGCAAACTGGTTTTGTGTGCAAATTCATTTACGCAGATATGGATGTGTATAAAACTTTAACATTAGACAGAAATATCTTTCATTATCTAAAGTAATAAATTTATCTTGTGTTTATCCTGCCATGTTTATGTATAATGTCTCTCTGATATTTCTATTTGATTCCACTGATAATGTATGGAGAAATCTGTCTCCCTTTTAGTCTTCTTTATGTGCTTTTCATTTTCTATAGCAACACATTCTCATTCTAATGATTTCAAATCATTATAGGTCTTTAGTCAAACTACAATGAAAGCACTGAGAAGGAAATCCATTCTACTCACTGGTTACTTGGAATACCTGTTAAAACTTTACTACAGTGAGGATAAAACAAATCCTGAGAAGCCCTTTGTGAAAATAATCACACCATCTCGGATTGAGGAAAGAGGATGCCAACTCACCCTATCATTTTCCCTTCCAATCAAATCTGTGTTCAAAGAACTGGAGAAGAGAGGAGTAGCTGTGAGTAATCAAACTTCATCTTATGTGCTGTTTTGTGAGCCTTTACCATAACAAAGTAATAATTTGTTTTTATTCAAGTATAGTCTCAGATAAGACAAAAAATCAACCAAGACGGCTGAAAATTTCTTACATCTTCAGTCTTTGCTTGTGCAAATAATCAAATAAGTAGAGTCAGTTTATAAATTATTTGTTAGACTGTATGTTGCCCTTTCTCTATTGACTGATTTCTAGTTGCTCTGTAAGTAACACCCAGGAGTCACTAGTGAGGTTAGAGCTGCTTCATAGTTGCAGTATGGTGGGAGATGTTATGGATCTGAAGATGATGCTCTGAACAGGAATAATAGGGGGGAAAAATAAATAAAATTTAATTTCTGGGAAAACACACATATAAGCCTGTCAGAGCTGTCCAGATCTCCTGTCCTGGGTCCAAGCATGAGACCAGAGATCACAAAGAGGAGGTCTGAGACACCCCAAATGGCCAAACTCTTTGTGAGGCCATGAGGTGGAGGAATGGAAAAGCTGCTGTTTTTTTAGAGTTGTGTTTTAGCACTCAGAAAGAAAAGCCACTGAACAGCACTATCATGTCATGGCACAGCTACCAGTGAGCACTGCTCCAAAAGAACACAGAATAAAACTTAGGTTTAAGGCTATACCTTGGGTGATTTAGACTTGCTGGGAGGTGAGGGCTAGAGTGCAGTGCTGTATAAATGAGATATGAGTTTTATTCCTG
>NW_008668908.1:50337-52671 GCF_000695815.1 Acanthisitta chloris
GGGCAACTCCGCTAAGTATGCTGCTGTTTGGGTGCTGCCAGGGAATTCCAGGAACTGCTGTTAAGAAGGCACAGGGCCTCACACTCTTGGCTTGTCTTTGCAATACAGTATTATGTTTCAAATATGAGAGATTATTGTATTTGGGGAAATGGTTAAAATCACAGAAAGGGGAAGAAAAATGCTGTAATGCCTGTGGCAATACTTGTAGTAAAAAACATTCTACCATCATGGGTATTTTTTGTGGGATTTCTTTTGTTACCTGTGTGCCTCTTCAGCTCTGGGTTGCTATAGGCACTAAGGTGAATTTTGGGGATGTATAGCTGGTTTGGAGACCTCAGTAACACTGCTGAATTCCTGCCCAGCTTGAGCCTTTCATCATTTTTTGGGCAACACACATCTCCTTAGTGTGTTCTCCACAATAAAGCTCCTCATTGTAGCTTCCTGAGGATGCCAAAGTTTTTACATGCTGCTTCTTGTCAGTCCAGTCATTCTTTCTTGAAGAAAATGATGGCTTTAAAAAATATAATCTGACAGATAAATATGAAGTGACCTGAATTAACTGAACATTCTCTTTCTGTTTTGCAGTGTGACATGCGAGAACCAAATGCTCTTCGCGTTGCTCCAGTTCCTCTCTACAATTCCTTCCGTGATGTGCACAGATTTATTGAAATCCTGAGATCTGCAATTACATCTTCAAAACAAACAGCAAATAATACTGCACTATCTGGTTCTTATTGATGGCTCAGCTGTATCTTTTAATCTATTTCTGACTAAGATGCATTTATCCTGCCGAGCGATTCTTTGCTTCGAGTAGACCGAGCTATATCCCATGCAATTTGCAAAAAAATGACTGTGCTTGAATAGTTATTTACAACAGACATAGTTTTATTAAAGCTCATATTTCCACTCTGCTTTGACTTGGACTTCATGAATTAGTATGCTTTGTATATTTTAATGGGGCTTTTCTTAAACATTTTATGTAGTTTGATTCCATTAGCTTTGAGAAGCATGGAAGAATTGCTATCAACTAGAACAGGAGTGAAAAAAAAATCCCTTCTTTATTATAAAAATGATGCATAATAAAATGTGGAAAATAGACAAATCACCAACTGTTAAAAGATACAGTCCAATTTACATTTTTAATTTAGAATTTCGATTTAAAATACAGGGTATACTTGAAAAGTAAAAGTTGAACAATTAGTTGTTTCAAAACTGCTAATTCCTGCACACCAAGATTTTCAAAGGGCCCAGTATTTTGAAATTCTGGTTTAATTAATGATTTAATTGAAGAATGAATTTATATTGCAGATACCTTCTTTGGTGTGATGTATTTGGCTAAACCAAAGCATTTTATCTTTCTAGGTAGACTTTCTGGAGATGATAGGCATAAGAATGCTGATAACAGTTGTAGATATATGTAAGGCAGATTGAAGGGCTGTATGAGCACTCCCTGCAGCTTTAATGAGGCTTATTTCAGATTAGGCAAAATGTACTCTGAACTCTTCAAACAGCAGCAAAATATCTCATTGTTAACTTACTGTATGGCCCGAATTTGTACAGAGATTTGCACTAGGCAGCTAAGAGAAATGTGTAAAAACTGCTTACATTTCACCAACACTTTATGCAGAGTTGTTTTAAGACATAAATAACACCTTGGCATAATTGGCAACTAAGCCCTAAGTCAATAGCTATTCACGTACCCTTTTTCATGAATCAGCTTTCTTTCTGATGATATTCAATGTGTCTGAATTTTGGTATGAATTCTGATAGCACTTTTAGTACTTGAAGGGAATCTATATGGAAGACAGGGACAAAGGGTCCTGATGCAATAAGATGAGGGGGAATGGTTTTAAATTAAAGGAGGGATGATTTATGTTAGATATAAGAAAGCAGTTTTTTTACAATGAGGATGGTAAAACACTGGCATAGGTTGTCCAGGAAGGTGGCAGATGTTCCATCCCTGGGAAACACTCAAGGCCAGGTTGGATGGGGCTCTGAACAACCTGGTCTAGGTGAAAATGTTCCTGCCCATGGCAAGGGTGTTGGACTAGATGACCTTTAAAAGATTCCTTCCAACTCATACTACTTTATGAGTCTATGATACTTCTTTTTATTCCACTTCAAGGGTAAGAAGTGGGGAGGAAGTAAGGACACTTCTGTTTCACCTCAGAGTCATTTTTGCTGTTTGAAATTTTCACATTCTTACAGCATCTCTTGCTGCACAGGGAAACTCAAAACCTTCACAGCACCTACCTGTGCTCTAAGATTCCTGAAGTAGTGTAGTTTTCAAATCCTTACTGCAGTAATACCTCTTTCATTGGTTGTAATATGTAG
>NW_008668908.1:52684-53768 GCF_000695815.1 Acanthisitta chloris
ATAGCATTTGTTGGTATTTTTTGCACTTATGAAAAGTAGGAAGATCTTCTTAAACTGGAGCATTGTTATAAAGAATAGCATAGGAGTCTTAATAAGTTGGAAAGCTCTGTCTAACTCAACAGGTTTTGATTACAGGGGCATCATTGCTCTTTAAGTCAGCTGAGCCTGGATCATTGTATTGCACACCAGGTATGTATTCCAGTGGTTTGATTGTTATTCTTGCACCTACAGCTCAGCTACTTCATCTGTCAAGTGACACAATCTTAGGAAAGAACTGTTCTCCATAAATCCACTGTTGTTGGAAAAAGCACTGAATATAAAACTGTGATGGTTCACAGTGCTGAAAAGCTTTTTAATTAAATGCCAGTGCCTTTGAAGCATTTGTGCTGCTGTACAGCTCTGGCTAACACTCGCTTATGTCTTCCCTATAAAGTTAGGTAAGCTTAATACAAATCCAGATGTGGATCATAGGATGGATCTAGGTCAGACTATAAAATATCTTATTCTGATATCAGCTGAATCTTATCGTGTGACAAACCCAGGAGGAGTAGGAACCTCAAAACCTTTTTCTAAATAGCAACAAGACATCAGGTTTGGACTTGCTGTCTTGGCAGGTCCAGCAAGATAAATGATGAGGTCTGTGAAGTTTGGCACCTGCATTTAATTCACAAAGTGTGAAAACAATTTCTCGTGTCTCTGAGGAAAGTGAACCAAGTAAGGTAGATAAAGTATTGACTATATACAGTTCAGGTTTCAAAGGATAACAGATAAATGTTTAGTAGTATTTTGTCTGTTAACATCATTTCAGGTCACAGGTACAAATATTGACTTAACAAATAAGTATTTGTGTTCCATTTGTTGGATATTATGAAGTTCAGTGTGCAAAATCTCACTTTTTTTTCAACTTTTTTGGATTGCTCTCTCATTTTCACCTCTGAGCTGTTGGGATAATCCTGAAAACTCCTGGATTTTATAGGCATATATATAAATTCAGAAAATTATTTCCATAAAGGGAGGGAAGGTTATATTGCATTTTACTGAAACAAAATTGCAGCATTAGCATCAGTTTCACATGGTCTTTCCC
>NW_008668908.1:53806-59269 GCF_000695815.1 Acanthisitta chloris
AAATGAATAATACTGAAAGTTAACATTAGGTGTCAGTATTTTACATATTATTTAGCAAGAGAATATCAAGTGAAAGAGCTTCTGTGGAGAAAAAAAAAAAAGGATATTACAGTTTGCTTTTTCAAATGGTTTAAGTTATCAGAGTTAGAGTAATATCAGGAATAATTATGTGTGAAATAATTAATTGTATATACCCCGAATGCTTCTTGCTGGTTACATCTCTGATTTAAAATTCAATATTAAGTACCACTGCTTTCTAATTGTGATAACATTTCATTCTTGGATTGTCTGAAGAAATTACTTTTCTCAAATTAAACTGCAAGACATGAGTGTCTGTAGATGACAGAAAATTGATACCCAGGTGAAGTGATAAAATGCCTAAAAAATGAAGGAAAATTAATGTTAACATGTAGATCCCTGGTTGTGTGTGATCTTTCTCAGCAAAACACAATTAAAAACTACACAGAGCTCTTAACCTCACTGCAACTGTTGAAAGCCTGAGGGAAAAATACTATAGGATCCATTTGTGCATTTTTTGAAACTGTTTTGCCATGGGAAGACTAAAGAGAAGGTAAAGTCCTCTTTCATATGTAGAAAATGATGCTTTTGTTTTCCAAAAGAACAATATACTATGAGTGAAAAAAAAAGTATGGCATATAGTTATATTCTCATCTGAGTTTGTGACATGATTGAGAATGGGAAGGACATGGCTCATTTGAGGAGCTAAAGATTCAAACCATTGGGAGTTCTTTGTCTGACTACTACAGAACTACCTTAATTTTGGTTTACCAGCAGAGTGTCATACATGGGTAGATTAAGCACTAATGACAACAGGAGGAAGAAAGGGTGGAAGATGCTAAACCAAAATAATTAACTTTTTAACCTATGTTGCATGTTTCAAAAATAGAATAGGGTCCAGGTGGGAATTCCCTGTAAATTCTAGCCCCAGGGGCAGGACTGGGCTTTGGTTGTGTTCACAAAGGTGAAAATAAGCATTCAGGGCTAAATCCACAGTAGGGCCTGGCAGGATGTGTAGACATCAAAGCTGTGACAGTAATATTTTATTGCAATACCTTTCCCTGAATCATAGAATCATTGAGGTTTAGAAAAACCTCTAAGATCATTGAGTCCAACCATTAACTCAGCACTGCCATGGTCACTACTATAATGAAGACATGGATGAGGTAGGTGTGTTATTTCATATACTCACTTATTAGCCCCACTCATTTCAGATGCAATTAACCTGTGATGATCTAACACGTTTCAGAGGGAGCTGACCTGCTCAGAGACCCTTCAAAATCTCTGCAGGTTCCCATCTGAACCTTGAGGCACTCAAACTGATGCAAATGTATTTCTGAAAAGCTCCTCACTCTCCACAACCAGCTGAGAGACAATTTTGCATTGTAAGCTTAAACTTTTGTCAATATTTGTGAAATATATTTAGACAGCTTATTCAGAAATGAGTAAGTTATAGATCAGTAATTCATACTTTTTATATCCCGAGTTTTTATTACCTAAACTTACTCTTCTAAGCATCGTTTTATGTTTCTAGTTAAATATAAGTGAGAATTGATTGAGGTATTTCTCAATGGAATTCTATCTTTATTTCATCATAATTGCTTCATATTTGAATAATGACAGATGAACTACTTCATTCAATTGCAGTTTTAAGGCTTTGAAGTCACAATAGCAGCAAAGGATTTAAATCCTGAAGCCATTATTATGGCAGAGAAGGCATCAGGGAAAAGGAAAACTTATGGTCGTGTAATTTTCTAGACAGAAAAAATTCTTCTGCCGTTGCACTTTTTTTTTCCTTTTTATTATTTTTTTTTCCTGGACATTTTTTTTAATGTTAAAAAGATCCTCTTAACAAAATGAAGTAGCTGCAACTTCTAGCAAAATAAATGGCTTCCATCTACCCTGGAAGAAGATATTAGAAGTGCTGAATGAGAGTCCATGCTGTAAGTAAACTTTTGCATTGGAGCTCCCTACAAACCTCTTAAAATTCCAGGCAGCTACAATACTGTATTTCACCAATAAAGAGTTCATTAGATCTTTTTTCTCTCTGACATTTACATCTAGTCCTGAGTACATGTTAATACTCCAAGGTATGAATTTCAAAGTTCCCTTTATCTTTGTGTACAGTTTTAAGCAATTAATCAAATGATAGAAAATAGCTTTAAAAATAAGAAACGAATTGTGAATTTCAAGTATATGTTCAAAAAGTGATTACATTCTAATTTGTGGGGGACAGGGCCTCTTATCAACTGAGCTAAGTGCAGGAGTTTAAAAAAAAAAAGCTTACATTTCATTGAAGGATTTTGATGGGATCATCAAATTGTTAAAACACGATCAAGTGATATATCCAGGATAGTTCTTTCTCCTAAGAGGTTACATCAAAGTGAGAGAGATGGAGAAAAATCATAATTTATTATGCTCAAAATGACTCCCATGGGGGGTAAGATTTATCCAGGCCTCTGAAATGAGTGTGGGGGCAAACACCACTAAAACTCTTCACTTGAAATAAAAGCAGATGACAGGATAGTCATCACCAACCCAGGTATAAATATGAAGTTATGTATGAAGTGTAGTGGGATGGAGATTGAGTAGGAATTAAGACTCATGAATCCAATTTGGAGATTCACTGCTTTGCAAATTTTCCTCATGCCTCAGTTTACCATCCAGGGGAAAGCCTGGTGTGGGGTGGCTGTTGCCACTGGTAGTGAAAATCTGCAAAAGTCACATACCTGAGCACAAGTTCCTAAGAACAGGGAGCTTAGAAAATGTCCTTAATAAATCTCAACAGATAGAGGCCTGTAACATATTTTCTATTTCAGCACTGAGGTATGTCAAGCATATTGACACTGTGTTTCTCTTAAATGAGTGTTTTAATTTCCACTGGGGAGGTGAAAGGAGAAGTTCATAAATATTCATCCTCCAGATAGGATAGAGAAACATTTTTAATGTCTTAGCTGAAAGTTTGTGCAAAATGCTCAGATGCTATTTTGTGTGATATCTGATTTAAACCGTTCAAGAGGCAACAGATTCTGCCAGTTCTTACCTTCTTAGAGAGAAGAACACCTTGCAAACAGGTAAGTTGTGAATATGTGCACCTTCCTTTTTAAGGATCCTTCTAGACTCCTGTACTGATCCTTAAATAGGAGAAAAATAGGATGAACTTCTCATTAGAGAAATTGTGATTGAAAGTCCATATTCACCTGCTTCTGTGTTCTCTTAATTGCCCCTGAAAGTGTCTTTTCCCTGACTCCACAGCTGAGTTTCTGTATCACTGAGACAATAAAAATGGGTTTGATGTGACATCTATAAAAGGTAGAATCTCTGAGTTCAAGGCTTTCTGGTTATGTGTAGAGAAAGAGAAAGGAAAACTTTGACTTTAGAAAGGAAACACCTCTATCAACTGATTTGTCAGGTATGATTCCAGTAACTTTGGGGATATTTTTCCAGCCTTCCAGGAAAATAGTGGAACCTGACTATTAAATTGCTGTGAAAAATCCCATTTATTATAGAATCAGAGAATCCTTTAGGTTGGAAAAGACCTTTAAGATCACTGAGTCCAACCACAAACCTAACACTGCCAAGTCCACCACTAAAATATTTCCCTAATTGTTTTTTATGACTTCTAGTTTCAGTCTAGTTCAGTTGAAGATTAATTTAATGTATTTATAAACCTCATCATAACATTTAAGTTTCATTTGCTGTTGGAAGAGCTTAAATTAGAAAAGTTAAATTTCTTCTGCGTTAAAGCAAAGGTGACAAATACACTGGATCATTAAAAAAAATACTCTCCCCTTCTCAAATTTAATTAATAAAGGAAAGAATCTGTATTGCTCTGTATCAGGTATGGAGGAAGGATAATGTTATGTGTTAATTTTTGGAATATCCTAAATTTGGTAGAAGTATGATGCAGCATATGACTGCTTGATTTTCATTAGTATTCTCATTTTATTCAGACTTTCTAGCTTTAACTGAATATTAAAACTGAAGTGATAAAATACTAGAAAAAGCCTGGATCACCAAAATTCTATGCTAAAGTCTGTTATCCTGACGTTTTTCTGAATGAATATTGAAATGTTTAGAAAAAAAAATAATCTTGAAGTTGATCCATCAGTAATCAGACCCAGATTTTACACGAAAAAAACTCTTTTTATATTTAGTTATGAAAGTCATGCTCTTAATTACAATGATGTTAATTAAAACAAATGCCTTGAATGCCTATTATATTCAATTCCAAGTCTCTTCAAAAATATATGAAAAAAACCATAATAGATATGTCTGTCCTGAAAAAATATTAGACAGAAAATCATACCAATTTAATGTATGTGATATATATGTACTTCTATATGTATGTATATGTGTGCTCTTCTCCAGAGAATCCTGAGGTTTGGTTCTGTCTTTAATTATTTTTTTTTTCAGATTATAGAAAGTGTAAGAAGTGGTTTAATTTGATGAAATCAAACACTCAATGAAAACAAAGGCGTTAGCTCTGAAATAAGACATCAGTTTTGCAGGGCTATAGATCCTTTGAACTTGGATGACATTGTCTCTGAGGACAAGATGTTTGATGAATTTTAGACTTTAAAGCCTTTAGTAGGAAAAATTAGTCCAGAATCTGTTCCTGTAGGATGGGGGGGTTGGGGGAAATCATTCATTCTTCAAAAGATCAGGGGAAAAATGATGTCATTTTCTATTTCCCTTAAGTACCTTTGCTTCGGATGCTTATATTGGAAGAGGCTCAACAGCTACGAATTTAGGGGCTTATGCTCCAAGTGATCAGGGCATTTATGTCCTCTCTGCCTAGAATATTGAGGAGAAAAAAACCAAAACCCTCTCAGAATATAAGGATAAAGGGCTCTATGGGTAAGATGGTCTTACAAAACATCGCTGACTAATTTTAATCTATTAATTTAATATAATGAACATAATGATTTGTGTAAAATGACTTTACCCCTGTTATATGCCAAATCTGTCAGGAACAGCTGCTTTGCATTCAATATATCATAATGACATATACCGTGGAGTTAGAATATTTAAATTCTTTTTCATTAAGGTCCTATTTTAGATTTGCAAGCTCGTGCACGAGGGGAGAAGTGCTGCTGCCTCCATCACACTGTCGCTGCGAAAGGTTATCAAAGAGAACTCTTGGCTCTGTGAACAAATGAGTAATGAGTGCAAGTTGGTTTTGCAGACCCTGTTCCAAGGGAAGAATAAACTAGGATTAAAAAGCCTCACAGAGAGTATTTCTCCCAACAGGCCTAGTGTTTAATGCTTTTTTTTTTTTTTTTTTTCCTCCTTGGGCATGCATCATTCTACAAAGGATGTGAGAACTGAAGCTTGAAATAGAGGTGAATTGATAATACAGGTAGGGAGGTGAACTGAATGGGCTATAATTAAACGAGCTTTTATAAACACAGAGGCTGCAGCAGAGACTCTCTCTCTCACTCT
>NW_008668908.1:59289-71413 GCF_000695815.1 Acanthisitta chloris
AAAATATTATTCCCAAAAATATTTTTCCCTACCTCCAAAATCACTGGCCTTTTGACCTGCTAGTGATACACTCTGTCCTGTTACAAAGTTTTTCTGGGCTTGTAGAAATAATGGATCTTCATGAACATTTCTCACCGTTCAGAAGTTTTAATTCTGGGGGAGAAGAAATTAGCATTGTAAGAATTTTGTTAAACACCCTCCCCAAATTATGCAGGAGTGGAGAGGTAAGACATGGCTCTAGGCACCTTCTGTTGTAGCCTAAAGGTCATAACCTGCACAGGTAACTGCAGCATCAGAGTATGGCAGTGCTCTGTGCCTGCTTTAGGAGAGTCTCTCTTAATTTTGGCAGATATAAAATAAAAAAAGGCTCAAAAAAACAAGTTTGCAAGCATGAACCAGAGTAAAGAAGAGGACAGAGTGGTCTTGAGAAACAATGGAAAAGGAAGTCTATGACTTCAGAGACCATGGACTATAGAGATTTAAAGGAACTGAAAAACTGGAACAAGCTCAAAAGCAATAGAATGAGGGCTATCAGTTTTCTATTTTTGTCTACTTGGAGAAAGCTGAAATCAAATGTATTTATACAGATATGTTGAGGTGCTCTGAGTAAAGACATCCTTAATTTCTGTGGGTGGCTGCTGTGAATAAATCTTCCAAGAAGTGCAAAGAGCCAACATCAAGAAATGCAAAGAGGCAACATATCTAGTACTCAGCCTGGTGTCTATTAGTTACATTTCTTTTTCCTTTGTTTTTTTTTCCATCCCCCAGATCTGATTACCCTCATCTACCAATAACCTGACATCTCCCAGATCATATGAGAATATACAATAGCAATAGCCTGTCAGAAAGAGGGAGCTGGGGAAAAGGGCAATGGAGTAGTCATGCCCATAAACTAGAAGTATCTGTGTATTATATGAGCAAATAAAATGATAGGAAACGATTGGAACTGACACACTGAATTAATTAATTCAACTAACTGCTTCAAGTCTTTGATAAACTGATTTATTTTGTTGTTTCCCAGTCTATTTCAGACAGCACAGTCTCCCCTGAAAGCTTCTGGATACAAGAGAGGACCATCATCTGTCTGCAGGGGAGTTTTACATCCTGCATCTGACTTTCTCTTGCATTTATTGACTTCTTTGTTCTGGCACCAGTGCTTGGGCACTTGTGACACACTCTGTGATGGCAGCGTGGGAGGGAGCAGAGCGAGAGCAGAGCCTGCTACACAGATAAAAACTCTATTAGGAAGAGAAGAAACTGCTTCAGCAATTCTTATTTCTACTAGATTTGATGGGGGCCCATTGTTTCTGAGAATGCCTAGTGTGGCATTATGCTTGTGTTTATCTTTTTTACATGAGTGGAGAGTTTTCTAGAAATGAGACTCTACTTCCACAAAAGGCTGAAGAAAAAGGAGAGAATATCTCAGAACATCTCAGCTCTCTTCTGCATTCATCCTCAGTGCAGGATTTCACAGGGCTTGGACTTTCCCCACTGTTATTCACCATGTAGTTGGAAGTCTTGCGATAGAGGTAGAAACAACACTGACTGGAGCATCATTTTTATGCTAAGGACAGACACTTTACTCTTCCTTCACTGTGAAAACATTGACCATTTTTATAACTCTGCCTTGATCACAGGTACAGAGATCAAGATCTCCCAAAGTGCATGACTCTCTTGTCTTTTTAAGGTCTCTTATTGTGCAATGTAAAACCACCTTTTTGGCAGTTTGGTATTGTAGTACTTTTAGCACTCCAGAAAATACATTTACACTGCATTTCAAGCTTGCATGTAACTAAATCCTGTCAAGGAAAGTCTTTACATAATGCATCAACATATGCTGGGGTTTTGTCTCTTTTTTAGTATGGTATGGCTTTACAATGGGTTGCAGTGGCTTTTCTAGCTTATTAAAAGTAGCCCTAAGCAGGACTGGCCTTTAAAGTAGGTGCCAAGATTCCTAAAAACACCTGGGAAAGATATAAAAGGAACAATCTGTGTTTATATAGAATTTTCTTACCTAGTACTTTTCATTAACTTCAGTGTCCCACTTATTTTTGTAACAGTGAAATGTTACATTATCAAAGCTTAAAAAATAATAAGTGTAAAGCAAAAACAATGAGTACAAAACAAAAAATATATTATTTTCTTAGCTACGAATATTTCTAAATTCAAACCTCATTTTGAGGCAAAATGAAGTTTATTCAGAAGTAAATGTTCAGAGAATTCTATCCTAAACTTCTCTGCTGCTTTGCAAAGTGTTTCTGTTATCAAAACTATAGCAGCTCAGCTATTCAGTGATTTAATGCAAGATCACTTTTCTCCTACTTTGTGAATGTTCTGGGTTTTAGACCTCAAGTCACAGCACATATGTTCCTTCCATATAGTCAGCATTAAACTGCTGGAGAATCTCTAAAGATCTATTTTCTACCACCTGTGACCATTTTGTTAAAATTGTCTTTTGCACTTTTAAGACTGTGGTAAGTAAAATGGATTGTTTAGGGGGGAAAATCAGCACAGAGTAAAAGGCTTTGGAAGATGATACCAGAATGTTTATAATGTATATTATGGTTGAGAGGGTTGTGTGAATTTAGCCATTACTGTATATTTACATTGACATTTACATTCAGGCTCCTACATAATGAGCATTTATTGCCCAAGCAGGTAATATTAGAGGCTGCTGTTCACTTGGACTATAAGCTATTGGAGCTGTTAAATGGCCACGTGCATGGTCTTCTCCATACATAAGAATGTGCTTCTAGAAACATTTTTGCTGGGATTAAATATTCAAAGCCCTTGTAGCAAAAAAAATAATGGCTACTGAATGGACATCAGCTCTCTGAGCAAACAATTGCTCTGAGCAAAGATATGTCTTACTGTCTGCACAGACAAAATTCTTTGTTCTCTTTTTTATTTTAAATATTTTAACACCTACTGCAAGTAGGAAAAATCCCATTTTTCTGGTGAAGAATGTGGGAAATAATGCATTATTTTTTCATAAGCCAAGGCCAGACAGGATGGAGCTTGGAGTAACCTGGTCTAGTGGAAGTTGTCCTGCCCAAGGCAGGAACAAGATGATATTGATGATCCCTTGCAAGTCAAACTATTCTCTGGTTCCATGATTATCACCTAGTCTTCTAGTTTCCCAGGGTTTTTCCCAGTGAATTGCAAAATTTTGGAACTTTTGTCATCTTCATTAATAAAAAATTACTCTTCTGCAACCAGCCACTGGAAGCACAGTTGCTCTTCCAGGCTTGTGCCTGTGTGCTGTCAGGGTTGTATTGTCTGTTATGGCTTGATTTAACCACTGAATTAGATTTGCTACTGGGTGTCTGCTATACAAGCCAGACTACAGGCTGCCTGCCAGTCATCACAGCAGAGAGTAAAGGCTGAACTAGGCAAAAAGAAATAAAAAGTCAACTTTTCTTCCCTCCTTCAGGAGGCTGCTGGTCCAAACAAGTCTTGGAATCACTGTTCAAACACCTGAGGAAGCTTATGATACTTCTTGAATTTATTTGAGGAGAGTTGATAACAGTTGCTGGGCATTCAGCATCCTCAGTCAACAGTGATTTTTAAAGATTGCTTTTTTAGCCTTAATTCTCTGTGCTGTGAGGTATGAGATGTGGAAATCTGGATGTTCACCAACTTGATGACATGTCTCACAAGCAATGACGCCATCAGCCACTAAAATAGGGACAAGAAACCAGAACTACAGAAATGATGCTCCATCTTTAACTTGCACAGCAAACACACAAGGACCAACCTATTGAGCAGCAATCTGCTCCAGGTAGTGTCTATGCAGTTCCTGTTTCCTGATTAGTTTTACTTAGATTAAATGAGCTTTTAGATTTTGTTAAACTGGCCTTTTTTTTTTTCTCCTCTTTTTTTTGCACATCTAAAGTATTTTCAGCCTTCCAGAGATCACACAGGAAGCTTGTGCTGCATAAGTTTGAGCAGTATGCAAAGCTGCCATCCTTTTATAGAATTTTGTCACTACTGACATACTGTCAAATGGATGCGAAGGGAATCAGACGCAATGTGCAACTTGACGTGAAATGTTAGGTGTACAGTGAAAGACATTTTCATGAAAAATGTCATGTCCTGGGTAACCTAGGGTTTGGACAAGGTAACAAGGCAAATTCTGCTGCAGTATTTTAAAGGTTTGATGGTGGTTTCTTCACATTTTACTGATGAAATTCTGTTGTCCACACAGTTCGCAAGCATTTTGGAATTGCAAAAGTGCTTCTGATGGTTTTATTTGAGGAAAATCTTAAGATCTCCATGACTGCTATAGATTTTTCAATTAAAATCTATTCCATATCATGAAATTAATTGATACATATATTGTTTTCAAAAGAGCTAACAATTTGTTAGTGCTGCTGCAGGTTCCTGAAATACTAGCAGTGGTTAGTGTACAGAAAAGCACCACATTGCTTTTTCATGTCCTCAAACCTTGGAGAAAAATCTTATCACCATTGATAGACAACATCCACTTTTTGATTCCAAGACTCCATCTTTAAAATACATCCCTAAAATGCAGTGCCTACAAAGAAATTATATTTTAGTTGAGAACAGTGAAGAACAGCTGTTGTGCTGTTCAACTCCCTCTCCTGTGTGTACAAGTGTGTTACCTCTTGGTGTCCATAGTTAACATTTTGGAACAAGATAAATCTAGGTTTTGGTTTTGTATGGGGTTTGACATGGTTGCACCTTTGCTCATGAAATGGATGTTGAGAAGTTACTCAAAAAATTCCTAATAATAATGTAAGGGTCACTCTGCAGCCTAATAGCTCTGCCATCCTTTCAACAGGGCTGTGTTTCCCCTTTTTCTTCCTGGACTCAAGAACTTCCTGTGTCACTAAAGCTCTTGCTTCCCCTGTGTTTCAGTAAGAGCTCTTCTCTACAAGAACTTTCTCGCATCTTTCTTTGCTGCAATAGGAAATGATCTGCCTGCAAATCAGTCTTTTCTTTGAAGCCTTGTAAGATTTGTCACAATCCCATTCTAGGTCTTCCCAACCACAGCCTCATCCATTGTTTCCTATCTCCATTAGGATAGTTTCACTACCTCCATTGTCACTATTTGTCTTTCTCCATAGGTTGTTCTGCAAGATCCCCTTTTAGGGCACCTGAGGAGTTTCTTAATGGACATCTGCACAGATAGAACACATCTTCTTGAGGAACTCCACTGGCATCCCCTGTCAATAGGGTACATTTTACCTCACTGTTGGGATAAATCCTTAAATATCAGGATGGCCTTGATTTTCTCAGGTTGTATAGCAGCTGTTTGGAATTACTTTGTGGAACATGATCAAAAATATCCCCTTATTCTGCCAAAGCATCAGCAGAGAGATCTGCAGCTTGGCAAGCACCATGATGGTCCTTGTACTCATCACACCACCATCCTGCCCTGCAGGGGAACTCCCACTGTTCCTCCCACTGAGGGAGAGGAGCCCTCATTTTGTAAGTTGACCCAGAAATACTGGAAAGATATTATTGTTCCTTGCTGAAAAAAAAAGGCCCCGGGGCAGATGCTGGTGAAGGCACATGCAAGGAAGGGTTTTTTTCAGAGCACCAGAGGTGCAGAGCTGCGTCTGAATCTGCTGATTCTCTGGGTTCCCCCTGCTTGAGAGGGACCATTCTGGTGTGAGATGCTGTGGGAAGTGACGTGGGGCAGCAGCTGTGTGTGTCTGTGTTTCTCCAAGGGCTGTTTCATGGAGAAGTGTTGAAACAGACAAGCAAAGAACCAGAAGTGTTTGCCCAAGTGACCTCTACCAGGCAATAGGGCAAGTCTTTTTTTTTTTTTCAGTAGCAAACTCTCTGATTCTCTAGAATTTGCTATTTCATAAATCTAAAGTAACAGTACAGTAAGTGTCCTGCTTACCCAAGCTATATTTCAAAATAGCAAAGCAGATTTGTTGCAAGCTATTTATTTCAGTACTCAAAGAGTTTCATTGAAGGTAAGAAAAGGGAAGTTGTCTTGAGGCTTAGAATTGTAATTCCTTTGAGCATTTCCTTTTAAACCTCATGTTTACCTTCTGCAAAAGCTAACCTTCCCTGTTTGTTGCAATTTTCGCAGAGAAGCTGTTTACATACTTTCAAATTTGGCTTTTTCTCCAATCCAGAAGAATTCTTCACTAACCTTGGGTGTACGTCGCTCGCTGGTGAGATGGTTCACTTCTGCTCTTGCAGGAAGTGGTTTTATTTAACTTTTTTTTCCCTGCTTTCTTTCTATCTTTATGAGCTGTGGGAGATTAACCCAAATGCTCTCTGTACACATGTGACCTAGATGCTTTCCGTTTTTTTGAAATAGTTAAAACTGTTGCTGGTCGATGGCAGTTTGAGATGAGGCAACAACATCCCTGAGGCTGCAGGTAAGGAGTCTTAAATTCATCTTAATGCAGTTTAGGAAACCTGTTGCTAAAGGCTTTTCAAATCATCATAGCTGTGTGTATTTTGTATGCATTCAACTATTTTAATTGCACAATTATTTTATTTTGTCTTTTGTGAATTTGAAAGCAATGCGGAAAAGTGTAGAGAATACAGATGTGAAGTTATTACTCAGAATCTAGCAAACCTGTTGCATCCTATGCAAGAGACAATCATATTTCACTCTCTCTAGTAACCCAAAGCTCTAATCACTTCTCAGACCCCTGCTGGAACTAACTTAGTTATCCTCAAAAGGTAGAAAAGCTGGTGGCACTGGCTGGGAAATGAGATTAGATCACTTTTCCCAGCATTTGCCTTCTCTGAGTGCAGTTTAACAATGTTTGATTAACTGGCTTGAGACCACGAGGGATGTGATTAGTAGCAGTGGATACTGTAAGAGTCAGTGAGTGGTAAGGGTAGTATCTAGGTGATACTTGGTATTGCTAGAGACTGAAGACATTAATGGAGGGATCTCTTGCCCTGCTGGGTATCAACTAGTTTGGTACCACTCTACTACACATCAGTGGTACTGATAGGAAAAGGACACAGAGAAGCATAAAGGACATTGTACATCAAATAATTTTGGTTTATCTATGAGTGTTCAATGGTGTTCCTCATGGAGCTGTTCAGTGGAGATATCATGGTTGCACGTTTCCTTCAAGAGGCTGTTCAAATCCAGTCTAATTCCTCCTCTGCTTCCGAGCTGGCCAGAAAACGGTTGTATGTCCTGAATCCCTACCTCACTCAAAGTTTTCTCTCAGAAAAGATCTTTGCATTGCTGTTAGTGGGCTAACAGCTTTCTGGCCTGCACAGCTTTGCAAGGAAATAGTAATTTATGAAGATGTTCAAATAGCAGAATAAACCACTTTGATTATGGGCCACACAAAGGAGAGCCAGAATTAGTGAGATTGTTTTATAGTGAAGATTTGTTTTCCCGGTAACGTGTAGTTTGCTGCAAACTTTGTGACATGTGCTCATGTTTGTAACTGATAGTCTTATCATAACAAGCAACTTGTTTTCCTTTTGGAAATATGGGTCAGAGTTTAAAGATATCACACGTGGCTCGAAGCTCATTTTGGAATCGTGCATGCTAATTGGAGACAGATTTTAGTGTAATGCTGTAAGATTATATTTCATATTTTCTGTACTTTTTGGAGGTAAAAAAAGCTGCCCTGCCTGCATACACAAATCAGCACAGGCAGGGAAATTGTATAAAAAGAACATGTTCTCTTCCTGGGCTGTGTTTGTCGTGGTTTTTATGTTTCTGCTGCAATGTCTTAGAGTCATTTGAAATGCATTTTACACAGAGCTGTGAGATTTGGTGAAGTAGTTTGAATTCTCAGAGCTATATTTCTTTATTTTTCCCCCTTCCTCTGCAACTTACCTCTTTGTGTCCAAAGGAAATTAATTTAAAAGCA
This sequence comes from Acanthisitta chloris, assembly GCF_000695815.1. Taxonomy (NCBI): domain Eukaryota; kingdom Metazoa; phylum Chordata; class Aves; order Passeriformes; family Acanthisittidae; genus Acanthisitta; species Acanthisitta chloris. The sequence continues at coordinate 67,128 of NW_008668908.1, forward strand.
GCATTTCTTCTTCACTTTGCCTCTCAATTCAATTACATCTGTAATGTAAATTTGTTCATTTTCCTTTCCAAATAGAGTGAACAGCTGAAGACCTCTGTATTTTAAAGCACCTGCTATACACTGTTATTGAATTGCAAAATTATTTTTTTTTTGTGACAGCATTTGTTGTAGAAACTTCCTTTTGCTTTGACACACAGATATCCTAGCTTGGAAGAGATTCTCTGCCTTCTTCCAGCCAAGCTTGAGTGTATGACCCTCTCAGTAGTCCCTATCACCTGGACTGGGATTGTCAGGGCAGTAAAGGAGAGGGTTGTATGTCCTGAACATGTTCCTCCTTACCTGGAGTGAGGCAGGAACCAGAAATTAAAATGGTGGCAGAGGCATGTTTGGATTCTTCTCCTGATGTTTGGGTGGTATCCCACCACAACCTCCAATGTGGTGCTAGCTCCGTTACAACAACTGTAATGGATTTCTCTATCTATTGCTGGTCCCAGAAATTATTACTTCTTTGCAGTGCTAAGCTTCAGGCCAGGCTGTAAAAAATAGCATCCCACAAAAGCGACACGGAGTGCCCATCGTGATCTCCAGTGCTGCAGTGAGGATGGCTCTGGCTGTGCTGTCCAAGGACTTCAGCTTAGTTTTCTGCTAAGCAACCCCATGGACTCTAAGCAGTGAAAACTGCTGCATTATGGCCTGTTTGACTGAGTCAGGTCAGGGTTAGTGGGTTGTAAGCAGCGTCTTCTGAATTTTTTTGATGCTGACAATGTGTAATTCTGATACTTGCCTGTTTTTCATAACCTTTTTTTGTTAGGTGCTTCTGTGTTGTGTCAGCTCAATGAGTGTGGGTTGGTAACCATTTAAGGAGCTGTTAAAGCCTGTGTGTGGCTAAAACCTTTCTCTTGATGCTGGAGAAGTCTGTTAGTACTTTGGTGTCTTCTTAACTGGTACCCTGAGATATGGCAGTTCTCCAGAATGTGTCCCAATCCTGTATAGGTGTTGTTTAGGCTAATCTCTTTAAAAGACAACACAGAGCATCATCTGAGCTAGAGCTAAGTCCTCCCAAGTGCTAATCCATGAAGTAAGACTTCCACATGGATGCATCAAATTTCTGTTTCAGTGCTACAAGGACAGAAGCTGGTACAGATGGCTACCATCTATAGGAAAACTATCTGATCATTTTCTTGGGTTAATTTTTTGATAGCATTAGCCCTGAAAAAAAAACAGGTGGATTAAAATTTTGGCCCAGCTTTTGAGCAGGTATCTTCCAGGATAATTCAAGTATCATTCAAAGAACAATAGCAGATTTCTTTACCTGGTTACACAAACTGCACAAAACTGTCTTATTTTCCATCCTGTGGTGGCTTCCAACAGCTTTTATCATCATCAAACTAATTGCTGGTGTGACCACGTAGTCTCAGAGTAGGGTGAAGGTCCACAGCTTGCTCACAACAGCCTAGTTCCCTGCTGGATGTGAATTTGGGATCCTGGGAGCTTGGACTAGCTGAGGAGGCATTGGTGTTAACCTCTTCTGAAACTTCATAAGGTTAGTCTGCTTCTACCAGTGGTCTGACTGAATCTTAATTTCACTGACCATTCTCTTACTAACATCTGAAGGACAGAGGTAGTTGTTTCTTTGCTTTGCTGGATGTCAAGATTGTGCCTTCATGAACTTGACAGGCCTCTGTCAGTGTTCCTGCTTTAAGAAATACTATAAAAACATTGTTTTGGAGACTCACTACAACACAAACACTGTTAGCTCCTCATTTGCACTGGGACTTCCTCAATTCAGAGCTATTTTTATTTTAAGAGTGAGACCTCTTGCCACAGGCTGTGTGGACTAGCATCACATTTATCACAATATGAAGCTCCTTGGGTTGTGAATTTCCACGATGCCTGAAACATGAGCAAAAGGAATGCAATTGGATTTTTATTAAGAAGGCTGGCTGAATGGGAAAAATCAGGCATTTGTTTTCTGGGCATGCATATTTAGATGCTGCAAACTGGCCATGGGGCAAATCTAGTCCTTGCAAGACCTCATGCTGGAGATTTTCAGGGCATTATTGGCTCATGTTAAAGTCACCTGGGATTGTTGAGGTTTGGCACGTGTAAAAGTGTAAAATCCTGTTAGCAGAAACTAAGAACCAACATTCACACACGCTTGAAAATTTTAACCTTTTTCTCTTCATTTGTCTGTATTTTCATTCAGCTTATGTCGCATGAGAAAGAAATGTTTTGGGAATTAAGTAGGAAGATATAAGAAGGTTAAACAGATATTGGTATTCTCCAAAATGTCTTCTCAACTTCTGTATGTGCAAGTTGCATTAACTCAGACAGTGCACAGATACCTACTGAAGCATTTCTTCAATAAATTAACTAAGCAAGTTTGATACTGCTATGGTTGGTGTCTTAAGGTTGTTTAAGACCCAATATAACTCTTCCTGCCATTTGAGATTGACAGGTATTTAATCACTCACTTGTAGTTAAGCTGAGTATTGTGGGTTCATACTGTGGTTTTCATGAATATTTCCTCCAAAGCCTGTGCCTGATATACTAAACAGGCAAAGTCCTCAAACAGATGAACTTAAAGGGACTTCTGATTCCTTCTCCAAGACATCCATCAATTTTCAGCACAATTGCAACCTGTTAAGAGGGGAGGGGGAGACAAGGGGAGGAAGGAAAAACAGAAGTAAATGTGGTTTAGAGTTGAAGAGATGTGCTTCAAGTCTGTGCTTGCTCTTTGTTTCAGATTCCTTTTCCTGACACACCCTGAGCAAAGTGCTGTATTTGGTGCTGAATCAGATAGCAGTTACCAAAGCTCCTGTCTGAACCAGATATCAAAGCTGCTCCTAGGCAGGGCACAGCACTTAGCACCTGTACTTGTTTTTCTTCTGTTCAGGATGTTACTAAACCCTCATTGTGGGTGAGGAAGGAAATGACATAGATATTTCATGAAGACAATTGAAGTTCTGGAGTTCTGTCTCCAAGAGGGTCACCTCCATGGCTGGTGGGTCTGTCACCAGCCTGCTGGGCATCAGGATGCTCTCAGCTTTCTGGTGCAGCTGCAGTTGAGACTTAGGAGGCACCTGCTGCTGGGCTGACCAGGTGTCTGCTTGGGACAGAGGGGTTGGAGGAACTGAGCTGAGCAGTTTATGGTGAGGGAATGGTGTTCCACTAGTTGAGGGACCCCAGGCCACATGATGATGTTAACCAGAGCCTAACCCCCACACACATTTCAGGTGAGCCTGATGGCATCACCATGGACACCCACAGCAAACGTCAACAGAAACCACCCTGGGCTCTTTCAAACAAGATGTATTTCTAGCAAATAGTTTTTTTCTATAAATTAATCAACATTTTCCACTGGGAAGGTGTTACATCAGACTTTCCAACTGACTGAGCTGCTCTGGCATATGCTGCCCTTTGTGTGTTGGGCTGAGTAGTGCTGAGGTTTGATCTAGAGAAATTAATGTTTCTATTCTCAGCAGGACATTGCATGCTTGGTTAATTTATTAGCAAAAATAACTAAAGTATAGTAGCCAGTATTAATGAGCAGTCAAATTCTTGTGTTGATTTTGAGACTAGAAGGTGGCATTAATCCATCCAATCTTCTTGGGGTGGCAAAGAAAGAAACAGCCCAAGTGAAAACATGTCAGCTTCTCTCCTTCATTAATCTTAGACCCCTGCAAAGGCAAGTGGTGCCCCAGTTTTAGCAAAGGTTTAGAGTAACTGATGTCTTCAACCCATTCTTCAATTTCTTTTGGACTGGCTGGGGTTGAGTAGGATGCAGTCACACAGACCCGAGACATTCAGAATTGCTGCACAGTTTTATTTTGAAAACTTCTTTTCTAGCTTTAATATTCTTCTAAAATTTGGGTCTTTTGCTAATCCTTTCCTAGAGTGTGGGTAACTGAAGAGAGGGAATCTGTTAAGAAGTGAAGCACAAATTGTATGCAATGAAAGAATAAAAGAAGGTAAATGAAGATATTTCTTAGCAGACTTGTACCATGCACCAAGATTCAGGTATTAGGGTGTAAAGTTGATGCACTGTAAGAACATTTTAATTCAGGTACATAGGGCTGCAAAGGTTCATTTGAGCTGAGTGCAGCTGTTTCCTCCAATAAGGGGTGTGAGGAGTCCATCAGCTCATTACCTCAGAACCCACAGCCCATGGAAAATGTAATAGTCATTAAGTATTTTTGCTCTTAGAAGTGCTGGGGGCAGATGAATGGCTGCCATGCTTCTCACTATGACTGTTGGTGTTCACAGGCAGATCTGGCTCTGCTGCA
>NW_008668908.1:71445-97209 GCF_000695815.1 Acanthisitta chloris
CTGCTGTCATTTAACTTTCACTTCTTGTAGCACATCTGTGGTGGGACGAGGGGTACAGGTGGGCTGTGGCCTCCTGGAGTCACCTGGAACCACCTTAGTGAAATAGAGTTTCCTGGTCCCTCATGCAACAATTAGCTTTGTAGCAAAAATTTTAGATACAATTCACACACCTTCTGCTCAAACTCCTTCTATAATCAAAGAAATCACGACAGGGGTTGGAACTCTTGTAGCACATCTGTGGTGGGACGAGGGGTACAGGTGGGCTGTGGCCTCCTGGAGTCACCTGGAACCACCTTAGTGAAATAGAGTTTCCTGGTCCCTCATGCAACAATTAGCTTTGTAGCAAAAATTTTAGATACAATTCACACACCTTCTGCTCAAACTCCTTCTATAATCAAAGAAATCACGACAGGGGTTGGAACTAGATGATCTTTAAGGTTCCTTCCAACACAAATCATTCTATGATTGTATGAAATTACATTTTCGACACCACAACATCCTTGGTATTTCCCCTCTGTCAACTGCAGACATCTTAGCTACCCAATGTGATATCAGATAGTATCACCTAAAACAAGTGCCTTTGTCTTCTGTCTGCGTTGCCACATGGTGCATGTTGGGGTAGACACTTGTACTGCCTTATGCTCTGTTCTGGGCCATGGCAGTGGTGGCTGGTGAAGAAAGCAAACCAGGGGCCCCACGAAATGCAGAAGAGGGGCTTGCTTGAGGCAAACCACAAAGAATTTCCCCTTCTAGTTCCTGCTATAACTTAAAAGTTTTCTCCTCAAACTGTAGGTGCCATCTCTGCTGCATTTCACAGCAGAGTCTCTTAGAAGTGCAGCACCAGGAGCTCTGCAAAGGAAAGTGGAGATGGAGTGTGGGAACAGATTAAAAGTGTCTGGAGGGTTTTTTTTCCCCCCTCAGATGGGAAGTGGGAGCAGTGAGAAGAAGTAAGGGAGCAGCTGCAGGATCACAGCACAAAAACTGCTGCAGATATATATGGTGGAAGATTGAGGGAGGGTAGGAGGGACTGTTTCATGTGCACAGCACGGGGAGTCAAACATCATCCAGGGGAGTGGGAGGAGTGGGGTCTTGCTGCCCAAATAAGGGACAAGCCTCTTGTGGAAGACACTATTGAGGCAGGCAGTGTCAATAGAAAGTTTTATTGTAAGTTTTTTAAAAAAGAGAAATAACTTTATAATCAATATATTTTATTTTATAATTGAAAGTCTGAGAGGATTTAAAGCCTTTGCTATTCAATAATCTCAGTATCTCAATTTGACAGACATATCCTCTGTAGTATGATGGAACTGCAAAATGGATTAAGACATAGAAAATATGCACTTAAACTACTAAGTTGAGGAACTCTGAGATTCTCTGAGGGGTTAAAACTACTGTTGCTACTTCATCAGAGTCTGTACAGAACTGAAGAAGACATTTTTTCTAGTGAAGGGGATGGTGCTGTGGTAGGAAATACGGACCAGAAGGCAAACTGAGGCATGACTTACAGCTGCTCCAAGTGTTCAGGAGTACCCAACTGATTTAGAGGTAAAGTGGGAGAAACTTGTGTGTAGTCTTACACAGTGATCTGAGGTTCTTCCTTCCCCATGAATCAATCAGAGGAGGATGTGTCTGTACATGAACATGGTGCTGGGCACAAAGAGGCTGTAATGTCCTACCCAAGCTGGCCTTGTGATAGCTTCTTTTTATAGCCCCTGTCAAACTGAAACCGAAATTTCTGGTGGTAAAACTCTGAAATTTAGAACTTGTAGGAAGTTTGTTTCTTTGGCCACTTGCAGCAAGCTTTCAGGCATTGAAAAAATATTTTCCTAATACAACAGTTTGTCTTGTGACACTAAGTCTTCTACTTCTCCAGAGAGTTTGGGCTGTTCCAAAATTACCATCACCACATGTCTAGTTCAGGTAAGCATAGAAAGCTTGGATGAATATCCAAATCTCTGTGAGGAGAAGTTCTGCAAAATTGAGCTGGAAGTATTTCAAGCAGCCTTACTTTGAAATTTCTGTCACTTCTGCTTCTGCTTGTATCTGTAAATACGGCAAGAATAACCTTTCCCATAGTATCTCATCGCTTCAGATCTGGCAACATTAAAAGTAACAACACTTTTCTGAACATTTAGGCTATAGGAACAGATTTCTTTCAAGCACCGGAGAAAATTTGTGATTCTTATGTGATCTTCCTAGAGAAAACCTTGGATTTTTTTTCCTATTCAGAATTAGGCAGCTTTAAACTAAAAAGTTACTGTGGGACAAGCATCATAGGCAGGTGTAAAATGAGTTTAGACTGGTCAGTCTTACTTGAGGTGTTTGGAAAGATACAACCCTACACTGTATTATCTGCAGTATATAAACCTATAGCAGAAAGGAAGGAAGTAGAAGGAAATTATCTTCTCATGTGTAGGGCACATCAGGAATAACCAAGCATTCTCCTCTAGCACTTAGTAGGTTTTATTTAGTGTTAAATCAATTAAAATCACAGAATCATAAATTGTTATGAAATTTTATGATGCTGTAAAGTACTTTCTGCCATTGGTCTGATGTCTAAACCATTATAGTTTTGCTATTCTGTGTTGCAGGGTGCATTAGAAGTGCTGAATATTGGATGATATTCATAGTTTGGTTTTTTTAATACTGTATGCGTATAGCCAATATTCAACTGAATAACTAAATCCTTCATCTGAAGGATTGTAGCCTAGCTTGCACAGCATGGAAAATAGAGGCAGGTGTCGTGGATCAGATGCACTCCAGAAAGAAATGAAAGGCACTGCCAGCAGGAAGACCTAGAAGTAGCAATTTTCCCCAGGCATGTTCTTTTACATATTCAACTGAATTTCTAGTATGGACAACTGTTCCCAGAACATATGCAGGCCAAATTGTACACAAAGGATACTTTTAGCTTCAAGTTCCACTGGAAACTGAGATATTAGATTGACATAGAAGTGGTAAAAATAGATTCCATCATGCTGTCCTGTATGATATATTGGGACAGATGGACTTTTGAAACAACTTTTACCTTTCCTGAGCCCTTCACATGTAACATAAATAAGAAACTAAGTGCTGCAGGAAGAGACATGACCATAAGCAGTCGCTTGCTGACTTGAAGCTCTTTTACCCTATTATATGTGGTTTTGTTGTTTTCAATAATATCCCAGCAATATTACTTAGCAAGTTGTATTTGTTCAGGGAAGACCTGTAGATAGCAGGTCATGGAGGATTACAGGATTAAAGTTATTGGATCTGTAGTCATTAAATATGGATGTGAAGAGTTTGTCATGATATCTGCAAAACTTTGGAAGAGCAACTGTTCTCACACTCTTCTCTTTCTAATTCTCAGGCCATTTCAATCCAGACAGGAAAACATATCCAGAGACCACATGTCTCTGCCCTATAGGGCACAAGTAGCTTTTCCAGATCTGTGTTTTTTGCCACCTATCCTGCTATTTTTAAAGGTCTGTGTATAGGAGAGAACAGACCCCAGGGCTTTCTGCTACCACCTAAAAAATTCCATAACAACACAAAAGACATTAGGTACCTGCTTAAATCCTCATTGATACCCTCTATCTGCCTAGCAGAGGTATGTAAATTTTCTGTCTTCATGTCTCTCTTCATCAAATCCTTGAGACAAATCAAGCAATAATTTGTAAGGGTTGCTAATATTTCCACCAAATATATTTGGATAACTTACTGCCTTTTGTGAGAAAGTGGAACTCAATATCACCCTTTAATTATTTTATTTTATCCTTTCTGTATGGTGTAATATTCTATTACTTGTTGAAAAAAGAACAGAAACAAACTGCAGTAAATCTTCATAGCTGTGGGCCAGTCATATTTTTAGTGCCTCTGTCAATGGACAGGAAATCACTGAAGCACCAAAGTATAACAGTCTGTAAGGTACTGTGGGCTGTAGACTGTACTCATGTGGGTCTGTGACATGTTGTAAGAATCACATATTCCTAACACGTGTGGTAGCTACCAGGAACAAGAAAAAAAAGTACCACATTTTGACACTTTAATTCTTAGGAACTCTGTCATATCAAAACAAATACATTAAGGATGTTCTTAGGCCCATAATTAGACATTGTTCCTGCTGTACATTGATGCAAGTCTGTGTCCTTCCTTCTTGTTATAAAGTGAAGTTCCATACCTGGCTCCATAATGCAATGAATACTTTGGCTTTTGTCTTCAGGTGTGTTTGATGCTACTATAGCTTTGCTGTAATTCCATCAGCTTCAATTGGCTCAGTGTGAAGCTGACATCAAGATCAGACCTTTAAGACCTGCCTGGAACCACCTGTCTTGTTTTGCACAAAGTAGGAAGAAATTATATGATCACACTTTGTTCCTACTGGATATTAAGCTGGTGCATGAGATTTCAGTTTTGGCAATTATATAGTTGTTCACGAAGTGTTGTTGCAAAATATAGCCCTCTCTTAATACAAGAGAATAAGCCAAAAGGTTGAAATAGTCATCATATCAAGGATTGGGTTAAATCTCAACAATAAAAGATTTTTCAGCCTAAAGGGTTGTTTAATGCTTTACTCTTGCATTGAGCTACTACCTAGGATGTCTGCTAAGGGATAGGAGAAGAGGAAAAGATCTCAAGTTGTGCCGGGGGGGTTTAGATTGGATATTAGGAAAAATTCTTTCACTGAAAGGGTGGTCAAACATTGGAACAGGTTGCCCAGGGAAATGGTAGAATCACCATCCCTGGAAGTGTTCAAAAAATGTGTAGTTGTGGTGCTTAGGGACATGGGTTAGTGGTGGACCTGGCAGTGCTGGGTTTCAATGGATGATGTTCTAGGCATATTCCAACCTCAGTTATTCTATTATTCTATGATTTGGGTTAAGCTGTATCAATAAATTTCCCTTTAGGTACATCCTTCATAGAGACTGAATTATATACCTCAGAGCATAGAAAATTGTGAATAATGGTTTGAGCAGTTTATGCCACACACAGGAACAGAGAAGTTCTGGACAGTGAGATACAGCTCCAGACAAATCAGAAATGATGATTTATTCTTCTCTTTGACCACAGGAGAGACATGGGTATCTGTACATTTAAATTAGGGTTGCCTGAGGAAATCTGTGGCCCATTTCTGCTTTTATTTGCACAAAGTCCACAAGTACTGGATTAGAAAAGAGTGAGCACAAAGCCAACTTTTAGACACATGAGGTAAGATGACCTCCATGATCCTTGCTCCGTGTGTTGTCTGCTCTGAGACACCACTGAAAGTCTGATATGGCTGCAACAGGTAAAAAAAATTAAAAAGGGAAAAGGGGTTGTGGGAATAAATACTGATGAGTGTGGCTTTTGCAGAACTTAAGATGCACCAACTAGGTCAATGACATTCACTGATGAGTTTGCAGGTTTGGGTGAAAAGGGAAACAAAACTGTTAAGTTTAGGGCATTTAAGATTTTACAGCAGACTGAACTCAGTACTAAATTCTGCTTTATTGTCTGATACACAAAACTGAAGTAAAGACACAGGTAGTGGTGATGTAGCATCATTCCTGAGCTCCTACTTTGATTAAAGATAGGCCTGATGGCTGAAATTAATGCTATTTCCTAAGTATATGACATCTTTTTACAAAGGAGAAGGCATAGGAATGTCCCATCTGCTTTGCATTTTCATTACAATGGATTTTTCTGTTTTTCTAGTACTCAGATAAACTGGCTTTAGGACACTTCTGGGCACTAGCCCAGGACACTCTATCCCTCGGCAGCCTTTGCTGTTCATGTCCATGCCCTGGGTGCAGTGGTGTGACATGTTAGCTGTGAGAACAGCACAGTGGGGATGACTGAACCAAAATAAAGACAGAACAGAGTGCAGATAAGAATAATTGAAAAAAGCTACGTGGCAGTTTACATGTTATTCCTACTCTTTACCTATAGTTTTTTCATCTGTCCCTCTTTATTTCCACCAGTGTGTTTAAGCACTCTCAGCCCTGAGCTGTGCTTCAATAGAGATTAACAATCAGTGTAGCAGAGGCTAAGAGCAAAACCCAATGGCAGAAATATTTATGTAGGTGTGTTGATTTTAAACACTTCTTTCATAGACACAGCAATATGTTCTTCTTAAAAGCAATGCTCTGACTCACCACGTGTGTGGCATTCACTTGTTTTGTCAGTTCTTAACTGTTATTTCCACTTCCATTTTTATGGTTTTGCAGGCTCACAGGCCTAATGTGATGGTGAACCTAGTGCTGAATTTTATTCTGCTGTAATATTGTTGCATTAGGTTTTGTGGATGCTCTTCAAGGACAGTATGCTCTTCAGCAAATGAATTCAATTAGTCCATGCAACAAGAGGCACTTTAGTTTTTCTGTGTTTTCATGCTACTGTGTTCAGGACTTTCATGTCAATTATGTTTCTGACTTGTGGTACATATGTCATAAGGAGGAAAGTTGGAAGAAATGAAGAGCTTATTTTGATAAATACTGAAATACATCTATAAGGATTTTAATTTCATAATCCTGAATCATAGATTCATAGAATGAACTGGGTTAGAAGAGACCTCCAAGACCGTCCAGTCCAACCCTACTGTGGTCACTAGCCCATGGCACTAAGTGCCACATCCAGTCTCAGCTTGAAAACCTCCAGGGATGGGGAATCCACCACCTCCCTGGGCAGCACATTCCAATGCCTGAGCACTCTCTCTGGAAAAAAAAATAAATCTTCCTAATATCTAATCTAACCCTCCCCTGGCAGAGCTTGAGTCTGTGCCCTCTTGTCCTGCTGCTGGTTGCCTGGGAGAAGAGACCAACCCCCACCTGACTCCAACCTCCTGTCAGGGAGTTGCAGAGGGTGAGAAGGTCTCCCCTGAGCCTCCTCTTCTCCAAGCTAAACAATTCCAGCTCCCTCAGCCTCTCCACAAGAGAAAATATATTGCAAGAAAATATGATTCTTTTTTCTTTTCTTTTTGGATAAAAGTACTTGTTACAATTATTTAATCATAGAATCCTAGAATAGTGTCAATTGGAAGAGACCTTAAAGACCATCATCTTGTTCCAATCCCCTGTCATGAGCAGGGACACCTTCCACTAGACTAGGTTACTCCAAACCAAATCCAACCTGGCCTTGAACACTTCCAGGGATGGAGCAGCCACAGCTTCTCTGGTACAAAATGCTGATGAATTAGCATTTACATTCTGTCTTTTCTACATTCTCTATATATGTAGAAAATGCAGGCATAGTTCAAGCCAAAATTTGGAAATACTGCTATCCTCTTGTTTCTCGAGAAATTGATGCTTTGCTTTGTAGAAAATCTATATACTAACTTAACAAGTATTTCACCAAAGCTAGCAAAATAAAGTTCTTGGCTAATACCAGTCAGTCCATTCATTATAGGATTGATTTCTGGACAAAGCAACATGTCTAAAAGGAATTAAAAATCTTATAAGTGTAATATGAAACTTGTTCTAGGTCCATGACCTGCTGTAGAAGTGCAATACTTACTTACTGACTGATTGTGAGACAGTAATAACGGCTAAGATATCAAAGACATAAGAATAGCAGGAAGATGAGCAACTCACTGTCCTCATTTTTTCAAAAAGCTAAAAAGTATATTTTTCATTTTTTCATAGAAACTATATATAGCCAAGGAAGGGTTTGCTTTGTTGCTTTTTTTTTTTTCACTGGGAAGTTAATAAAGTTACTGTATATCCTTTGCCACCTCCTTTCTCTTTTTGAAGAAAAAAGGCAGAAAAGAATTTTTCCCACTAAAGGAAAATGAGAAATAGTTGGCATATTTTCATTATTATCGATTTTGTTTTTAAAAGAAACATTACAGAAAACGTTCTTGAGAATAGTTTTGGCAAGGCCCAGCGCTTAGTGAAGAAAGCTGAGATCTGATCTTCACAATTTGCTGTGCTAGTCTCTGAACCTGGGCCTGATTCTCAGAATTCTGATGGCTTTGCTGTGTCTGTGGATTTGCATCCGCAATCACATTTGCAGTTTTCACCTCTGCAGCACTCATTTGAAAAGTTTTTGAAAGTCAACCGCAGATGTAGAAATTGGAGTTTTAGGATCTTTAAGATCTGCCGTATGTCACTTGAATATTTATCAGCCAGCTCACCCCTGTAGCTGGTGCTTGAGGTCTGCCTTCCACTCAACCTGCTTCACTACAAGGATGCTATGCTACTTGCTGGAGCAGACCTGCATCCTTTCAGAGCATCCCAAACACAAGGACCAATTTGTGGGAAAAGTGACTGCAAGGGTTGATCCACTAAGGCTGCAAATTCTGTTTAAAGGATGAACCACTTCTTTCTTCAAAGGGGGCTTTTGACTTTCTGAAATATCTCTGCAAATGGCTGGCTGGGTAGGACTGAATTGGTTTTGATGTCACAATCAGAAAGATGATATTATTCCTTCAACTCAGTGGTGTTTCTTGCCCTATAACTAAGCTGATCTACCCACTCTCCAGAAAATAAAGCTCTTCTTTCTCATACCCAATGTAACCTCTTTTCCTCACTCTGTGAATCAGTTTTCCCTTCCTGCATCATCCATCCAAACTAATGTCAAGAATTTTTCTTGTTCCTGGCTGTTCCTCATTCTTTTCCAACCCTGGCTATTCTTCATCCTTTTCCAACGTGCACTTTCTGTTCCACAGTGCCCTCAAACAGGTACTTCCAGGAGGAATTTTCAGTGTGTTCCCTTGTTCCCCTCTTTTAGGCCAAGGCCTCAAAGTTATGCTGCCCCTTTACTCCAGGAACCCTATAAACAGAAGGGTGGAGAGGAGGGGAAAGCTTGTCTTGCTTTAGTGCCTTTCTCTAGCAAATCAACCGTAGGAGGTTTCAAAACTAAAATTTATATCCAGATGCTTACTATTTGCCAAAAGGCAAATTAGCTAATTATATAATGAACATGGAGTGCCTCACAAGCAGTTGCATGGGTTGGCAGCTCTGCCTTCCAAAGGAAGTGAAACAAATTCCCCTGCAAAACCAGCCTAAACTTGGCCCTGATGCTGCTAATAACAGTTTGGAAGCATCAACTCATAAAAGCAGCAGATAGGATCCCTTTTATGTTTTCTGTTAATATTTTATCTGTTTCCTGATGGTCTTCCCCTCTGTCATTTCTTTCTAAAAAAATTAAAATAAAAATAAGCAGGGCAGAGTGTGAAGACTACCAAATTCTACTCTCAAATGTGAATGTGATGCAGTTGCCTTTGTGGAGCTCATATTCAGGGTGCCATCTACTGGTATGTTGGGCTGGTAACGCTGTCAGGAGTTTGAATAGAGTTTGGACAGCAAAGGATTCCTACCTGAAAATCCTAAGGGAGCAACTTGTACCTTTCCTTCATAATCTGCAAGATCTCTTTCATATTCTTACTGTGTTTTACCGTAAGACTAATCTGATGGTGGAAATGTTCAAATTTAAGGTTTTTTTTTTTTTTGTTTTCTTTTATGGTGGTTCCTGTAGGAGAAAACCTCCCTGTAATACTCTGATGTGTGCAAATTAGTTCCAATTTCCAGGAAAATCAACTAAGGTTCAATAAGATTAGAATTAAAACTTTCAGAAGTCTTTGCAGCCTTGTCTTTTACTGACTGTGTTCCTACTTGAGATCCAGGGCATGACTTTGTCACACTATTAAACTTTTTTATAGCACACCATGTGCTGACAACACCAGACAGAGATTACCTAATTAAAACTCACAATGCTCCCAGGAAGGGATATGTCAGAGTTTTATAGGTGGGAGATTTCAGAAGAAAATCTGAGTGATGTGCTCCAGCCAAACATTGGATCTGTGACAGAGCCAGTGTTGCTCTTGTCTCTCGAGTCTGATCAGCTCTCCAGCCTGGAGCCTACTGAAAATCTGTTGAGAAGCAATTTTGATTTGATACCAACATGAAATACAAAATGGTTTGACTCTCCAAGTTTAGGAGGAAGGAAAAAATCATTTCCTGCTTAGAGCTGCTGCAGTCCTTACTGCCAAAATGGCAAAGTGTCCCTGTGACATGGGTTTGAGTGCTGACTGCTCTGAAGGGTGGTGAGAAGTGTACTGGGGAGGAGAACACACAGTGCTGTCCACTGAGGTCTATGTAAAGTTTTCTCCAGTGTCATACACCAGCTCTGAGGCAGTAACAGGCATGCATGGTCCTGAGTAACAGGAAACAGCTTTAATCTAGTTTTTCTTGTCTCTTTCTCAGGTTCAGCTTTTGTAGGATGCCCTGAGTACCTGATTCAATGTAGGAAACAGCCAATGAGCATAAGCTTTATTTTTGCCATTATTAAATTTAGAGTTTCTATCATGGCACATCATGTTGAGTGAGTAGTGGCTAATATTGAAGCACTTTCTCCCTATTTCTCTCTTCAAGGGTGCTATGATTCCTAGTGTTTCCATATCTCTGGCTGAAAGAGTTTAAGTCCTCTGATAGTCAAAGCCCATGGCAGTAGGGCTGGAACTAGATGATTTTTAAGGTCCCTTCCAATCCCAACTATTCTGTGATTTTACGAAAAGCCTTCGGGACATGATACTGATCACCCACCTCTAGGTGGTCCTGTTTGTTCAGGGGGTTGGACCAGATGACCTATCACAGTCTCTTCCAACCTCAACCATTCTGACTGCATAACCTCTCATTATCATGCTCTACATCTAAGGCAGTTTCCTGGAAGGAATGGTTTTATCAGTGCCAAGAGAGGCTGCAGCTAGGAGAGCTGTGACCTTCCACTGCCACAATGCCTGTGGTCCTGCCCAGAGACATGCAGTAGAGCTCCTCATCTCCCTCTCTCACCTGCACACCAGGACCATATCCTCCTCTGCTGTGCCTTCATAGCAATTGGCATCTTTGAAATCAGGGAATTTAATCTTCTAGAGTCTTCAGAGGCTTCAGAGAATAAGTTGTGCTCTTCAACCCATTTGGAAAATGCTGATTTTTCAACAGTTTAAAATAGAACTGCACTTAAATGGATTTTCATTTCCCTGGCTCCATATTTGGGAAACCAGCAATTCCAGCTTATGGAGTATCTCTTCCTTACACATTTTGTCATACTGTTACATAGCAATATAAAAAGCCAGTTTTCTTGTGACTCTTACAATATTACTTCACTCGTGATTTACGTATAGTAGTACCAGGGTGAATGAGAGGGGAGGAAAACAGACCAAGTGCTGTACATCACTGTCTTGGTGCTTTGTACAAGAAAGATTAAACAACTTTTGCTGCTGCTGAAAAATGTTTGGGGTTTTTGAATAGCTAGAATGGGGTTTGTTGAGTTGAAAAGAGGATGTTGAACAGCAGCACTGCTGGAGACTGTGATCATTCTAAGTTCCCCCCAGTCCCTCCAAGGGCTTGAGAGCTGATGTGCTCAGCCCTTTATCAATTTCAAATTTTAAAAATGGACAGAGAAACATAAATCCCATCTGTGCTGTTGGTAGAATTGTAAAAATGAAGGGAAATGTTTATTAGCTGTGGGTTTGAATCTAGGACACTAGCAGGGTTGCAGTGTGGTCCTGTAATGCACTTGTAGCATGCACGTATGGAACTGTGGAGGTAAGATATGTTAATTGGCTTCACAGCATGTCATTTTCCTTTGCAAGATTTAAAATGTGTAGTGTGAGCAGGGCCAAAGACAAAGTGTAGTGGCTGCCAGCTGGACGTGACAGAGGCTTGCAGGGAGATTACACCATAGAGGAGAATGGCTTTTGAGATAAGGATAATCTTTTACATAAACTAACTCTTCCAAGGCAGTTTGGATGGGTGAGTGATAAGGACAATAATAAAACTACAGGCTGACACAGCTGATAGTTATCCTGGTGTTCAAAGATGATCAAGATTTTGCCAGCAAGATAACTCAGCTTCTTCTCCTGACTACAGTGACACAGAACTGGCATTGATACATTTCTGTTTGAAGGGTCCCTAGATTAATGCTCTTATTTTACGTTCTTCAGGTCAACCCAGTAACCATGGAAAGGTCTACAACTTCTGATACAGCCTCTGAAAAGCCTAATCCTTCCCACCACAGTACGGGGGCTGTTCAAATGAGGATCAAAAATGCCAACAGTCACCACGATAGACTGAGCCAAAGCAAATCTATGATTCTGTCTGAGAATGTGAAAGTCGCCGAGCCTGTAAGTAAAACACTCCCAATATTTTCTGAGTCTTCCAGTTTTCTAAAATCTACAGAATTATGTGCGTTAAGGCATTGGTTTCATGATCATCCCTTGAAAGGAGGGATTTAGTGACTCTAATATATTTTTTAGGAGTATGGATAGGGATTGGAATAACAATTTTCCTTCAGTGAAAGACAGAATTTGGCTTTGATGGCCATGATCATAACATCTACTCAGCATTTCAACTCACACTTGTTACAGTACTTAAGTAAGACTGCTTTAGAGAACAGTGCTCACAATATCAGATATATGTCACAGTTTCTCAAAAGGCAAACTTTAAAAGCAGACAAAAGAAAACAAATGGAAATTACAGCTCTGTTAATAAAGAACAACTTTGTCCATAACAAAAAAACCAGCCTTGTTGTAAGACTGAATGAATTTGAAAAAAACAAAACACTGAACTTATCTTATTATTTCAATAGTGGACAGAGTTGAAGGAGTTGAGTCATTTTTTATCCATTATGATTTATTTTTTTTGGAAATTCAGTAGTTAGTGATGAACTCTACTGCCAGTTGTGTCCCTGCCCCTGTACTCCTTCTGAGCTACTAAACAAACTGATTGGTATGAGTCTCCCCTGGTTAATTTTCTTTCATAATGGTGGCAACTTGCAGCTGGGGCCATATGATGTTGCAAAATTATTTATGCAATGTTAGCCACTTTTTGGACTCCAGATCCATTTTGTTCTCAGAGAATACAAATGAGGGAGAAAACTCAGCTAGCTGGGGACAGAGTCCCAGGTCTCAGCCACTTCTCACAACCAAGCCAACCATTAATATTTGGCTTTGTTGATATAATGGGTTCCTATGAAATATCCAGCTTTCTAACAAAGTTGTTAAATGGAGGAAGGATACAAGAACTTCTGCATTTTCTTCCCTTTTTGCTCAAAATCCAATCTCAAAATTCAGACTTATTTAGAAATATGTAATTTTGATCATTAATTTCTCTGGTATAACTTAACTCATTTATCCTAATATTTCTGGAGAGAAAAATCTGTTTAGATCTTAACAGCTGATAAGATACTCTTTTACTTTCCATTTACATGATACTCTCAGGCACACCGTACATGTTTCCTCCTTTTATCTGACATGAAATGTTCCTACATCACAAACCTGGAATGCTGCTTATAATAATTTACTGGGAATACTGTAATGTATTATCAGGAAGAACTGTACCTTTGAAAAAGTTTAAAAGTTAAGTATATTTAATGATGCCTAACATTTTATTGGCTGTGTTTAACAAAAGGCACTAGGCTGCAGTTGTTTTTGACAAGCATGAAAACATCACAGCATGAGACTGCAAAAGGAATTATGTAGAGAAATTACAAGTGATCCATCTCTCAATGAATTATCCACCTCAATAGCCTGCAGAACTCAGCTACCAATTAACACCTACTTTATTACATGTTGGGATGTACTTAATAACTTTCATGTGTTTATGCACTATTACCTTGACTGATGCCTCTTGTACAATTAGGCATAATTGGCATATCAATATGCAAAAGTTAAAAGGATTAACCCTCTTAAAACTAATGAGCATTTCTGTATCCAGCTGCTAAATGAGACAAAATTAGCATTTTTCACTTTTGGGCAGGATTTTATCATGCAGTTTCTCATTGTTGATATTACCTTGTTACATAACTTTAGTTTGGGGGATAGTATGCTGGACTGTTCCAGAGCAAGGGCTCTAAAAAGTTAAATTAGACATAAATATTCACTGCTGCAGTCCAACCACCATAGCAGGTACAATATCTATTCATTGGCTGGGAGCTGAGAAGTTGCTTTGTTACATTTGTTTAGTAGCTAATTATATAAAAGCAGAATTTTCCTGAGTCTATGTCATTTTACCAAGCAAACTTGGCTCCAACATAATAGATTGAAAGCTTGCCATGCTACTAATTTCCTTTCTATTTCAATTCTTTTCATCTCTTTTCGCCATGCAGAATTTTCTGACTAGATATTGACAGACTGAAAGTGTTTGGGCGTATTTACTTAAATAAGCCTCTTAAAGTTGTTTGCTAACGCCCAAAGTAAAAGCAAAATTCCTACAGATCCAAACCCTGTCAAGTACAAGCTTTAAATGCAGTGAGATTCGAGTTAAAAGAGCAGTGAAATATCAACTGCATGTATCAGCCACGTGCTGACATATCTGTGCATGTGACTCCAGAAGGATTTTGGGGAAAGGAATGGAGTGGAATATTTTCTGTCCATCCAAGTGTCTTGAAAAATAAAGAGTTCAACTGATACACACATATATATGTGTGTATATATATATATATGTATATAAATTTATTAATATCATTTTTAATTTATCATGCCTTCTTCAATGCATTTCTATATTCAGTCTCCACTTTTGCATTTAAAGGCACACAGATCCCTGCTAAAAGATCTGTATTACCAGTATATTAATCAAAACTAATCATTTTGCCCTAGAAGAGAAATCCTCAGATTTATCCTCATCTTTCTATTTGGAAATGTTCTGTTTTCACAGTCTGCCTCTGTTTAGATGATGGGTATAATATATGAGGTATCCATTGATTGTGCTTGCTTTCTATTTTACATTGACTGAATATTTTTGTCCTGTTATTAGAGAGATTTTTCTTTTGGAATACTAGAAAGAACTGAAAGGACTCTATATTACTCTTTTGCCACCCATATTCAGCATGTGCAATATACTCTGTTCTATTAATAAATGGGTCAAATCCTTTTTACTCAACTTATGCAAAACCTACTGACTTGAGTGGATTAAGGCAATCAGCCTTTGGCAGATTTTGAGCAATCAATAGAAATATAGATTTCTGCAACATATTTGGCAAAAAAGAAAAGCCCACTCTGGACAATAAAGGGCAAAACCCAGGCACAAAGGTAGGAGATGACTGGTGATTTATAGACAAGAAAATGCCTAATTTTCTCTAGGGGATTTGCTGTATTCTCAAGCATTTGCTGTGGTGTTTGCAAGCACACCTGGGGCTATACTTTTGAAGGTGGACAGATTATTTTCTGTAGTGTGACAAAGAAGGATGTGCATCATACATCAGTAGGGCCATATGCACTTGTGCATTTTATAGTGGTGCAGATGCAAATGTGAGATGCAGGAGCTAAACGATGCAAGAGATTCTTGGGGGTTTATGTTATTTATTTGGATGGAAATGCTTGAGATTTGTGCAAAGGTTGAAACTGAAATTAATGTAGAGCTTAAAGAGCACAAATCACAAAGCTGGACACAGACTGTGGCAGGCAAGGGCTCTTTCTGTGCTTAATGGTAGTGTCTGAACTAGCAATGTAAATGAATATTTGCTATTTTCATCTGTTAAACCCCAGGGAAGTGCATTTTGCTTCATTCACAGCAACTTCAAACAATGAAATGTCTTTTTTATTGGTGTCTATATTAAGAATTAGAACCTATTTAGACATTCCAAAATGTTAATGTATTAGAGCTTTTTCTGATTAGGTTAAACAAACTGGTAGGTTTATTTATCTCTCTAATACATTATCAGGGAAACGGGAAGCAATCTTCTTTTGTTTCTTACTCCTGTGATCATAGAACACTTGCCAAAGTTATGGCTAGCCAAAAAGACAGAAATAAATTTGCTAAAAATATAAGCCTTCTGTTTAGCAGAGTTTTTGAGCCATATTTTGAAATTGCAGGGCTTGTACATGTTTACTTCAAATCAAGCTTATAGTCAAGTTTGAGGCTTTGTTTGTATAGATTGTCCTGAAGTAGATCCTGATATTTAATTAAAATGACACTAAATCACATTGAATTGATAAGACTTGGCATCTCAAACAAAGGTAATTGCCCGTATTGGTTTTGTACAAAAATAGAGCTGCTTGGAAAATGTGCAGCCAACACAGACTGTCAACTCCATTTATAGATCAATATGTGAAAACCATTGATCAGGCAGGCATGTGTAACAGTAACACTTTGCATTTATTTGTTGTTTTTATACCACGTTAAGGCTTACAGGATTATCAGCTTCCAAAATATTTTGACTTCCTCGTAAATATGTTATCTGTTTAATGTTAATTGCAAGACAGTCTCCAGCCCTTTTTTAGAGTATTTTCAGTTTCATTGCTATGGGTAGTTTTAGCTGAAAAAGGGATTATTTCAATCTCTGGGAGATCATCAGAGCTTCTTTTATAGTACAGTTTATTTAGGGAAAGTTTTTGAGAAGAACTCTTTTTTTTTTTTTCTTTCCCCAGTTTACTTTACTTTTTTTCCTGGAATTAGAAAAGACAAACTTGACAAAATATTTCTAAAAGCAGAAAATTTTCTCCTGTCATAGCTGTGAAAAATATTCTCTTTAATGCTGATCTAATAGTGACTGCCCAGGCTTTATTCTCTGCAAATTTTATCATCATACATTGGTCTGTTATAGGTGCTCCTATGGTTTTGTCTATGAGGAAAAAGTTGTGTTCCCTTCAAGGTGTTACACAAATTATATAACAGCACTGGCACAGATATAGGAAAATATATAAGCTTCCCATATATAAAAATGCATGAGTTTCTCCTGACAGGTGTAGGATTTGCTATTAAATCCAAGGTTGCTTAGTCCAAATATTTCTGAGCAGGTATGACAGCAGTGAGTCCATAAACACACTTCAGTTTTACTTCCTGAACATGAATATTGTTGAAAAAAAATAAATCTGTTGAGTAACGTTAGTTGTTCTCCTTTCCAGGGCAGGAAAATGAGAAATGAAGTGTGTCATATGTCTCCTTCCTGTATTCAGACTGGTTTTCTGCTTTGAAAACCTAGATCTGCTCCCTGCTGAGCATCATGTTCACAGATTGACTCCTTCAGCCCTTGACTCCAGTTTTTATCCCTTTCAGTGCATGTGTCCCTTGCTCCCTACCTGAGGAGCTGCTCTGGCTCTGGGGCAGAGGCTCTTGGCCTGCTCATGTATGTTCTACATACCTACATTCCTTTGACTTAGAGGCTGAAAGTAGAATATTAATTCCCAAGACTATTTTAAGGCTCAGTTTACTTTCAATATGTGATTTTTTTTCTCAATACAGCAATGCAGGTTACCTTCCAACCTTTAAACAGGATCAACATTTTGTGTGCAGGAATATTTTCAGGCTCAGGAGGAGTCTTTTGTTTTTCTGAAGAATATTTTTTCTGGTTTTATTTTTTTTTTTTTTTTAAATTTACTTAAATATGCCCTGTGAGGAGTTCTTCTTTAGTCTGTATTTGCCTCATAGCACTTACACTGCAATAATCCTAGCTAAAAAGAAAGAAGTTAATTTTATTGTTAAACTCCCCATTTATTTCTCCTCCCCACAGTTTCACTGTACTATTTCAGCTGCGCAGCTTGATAGGCAGCATCATAATGAGATCATAGCAAAAAGAAATAACCAGCACCTATTTCTTCTTAAAAGCAAGGGTAAATTCATTTCAGCTCGATTAAGGGAGTGGTGAATGTAACTGGTTTGGCTTCCTTGTTAAGCCAAACTGAAGTTCAGACAAGATATTATGTGAGTCGGAATTGCTGATTTTGATTTTTACTCAGTGTGACAGAAGGGTAGAAAAGAGGTTCAAAAACCTCCAGGTTTTTTCCCCCCCCTTTTTTTTTTTTTCAATCTTACATTATCTCACGCTGTGAAAATCTTTACTCTATTTACCAAGCACAAATTAGTCTTGCCAAAGGTTCTGAAAGTTTGCTACTTCAGCTTAGATCCTAAAACTTCAAAGAGAGCTGCAACTCTACAAATTAGTGTATGTGCTCTGCCATGGCTGTTTTAACTTGAACTTAGCTAAATTCGTTTATAATTTAGTGCTGATTGAACGCTGCCATAAATGTACACGGGATACATTTTTTAAAGTTAGTCCTCTGATTACTAATTTGAATAAAAAACTCTAACCTTGTTAGCATCTGGACTTATTTTCATAATAACAACCCCTTCAGAACCTACAAAGTAATGAATAATTGACAACAAATGAAATGTTTTGATAGTTGTCGGCACAAAGCATGTTTAATGTTTTGTGTTGCTTCCTAGCTAATTATGTAGATGACACATTTGTCAGACCTTGACTGCCATTAGAAACGTGTTTCCAGAGGGGAGAAAAACAGGCTATTCATAGAGTAATTAACTAGAATGCTCAATGACCTGTGAGAGATTCAAATGGCTGCCAGTTCAGACATTGTTTTGTTACAGAAGCAGAGGGGTAATTAAAATTCCAAATTACAGTGCTATGATGAAGCATTTGTTTGTTGACAGTATACTCTTACTCTAGTTTGTTAATTCTTTTTTAAATTGCTTCTAATCCATTTTATAGCTTTAGGAGTTCCGTCTTTGAATTTACTGACAACTAATATTATGGTAAATCGTTCTTGTGCGGAGTACTGCGGGTTTGGCAGTTTCATGGGAGCACAAGGTGGGTGGGATAGAATGGCTGTTCTCTCCCTAAACTGACATACCATGTGCTGTCATCGAGACACGGCTAACGCGGCACATCTTGTGAAATGATATGTTCATAATTCTGCGTTAGGGAAGATGTCTAGTTAAGGGAGGAAATGGTTCAGAGAAAGTAATAATAATCAA
Source organism: Acanthisitta chloris (assembly GCF_000695815.1). Classification (NCBI taxonomy): domain Eukaryota; kingdom Metazoa; phylum Chordata; class Aves; order Passeriformes; family Acanthisittidae; genus Acanthisitta; species Acanthisitta chloris. The sequence goes on from NW_008668908.1 coordinate 90,108, forward strand.
ACAAATTGAGGAAGGTGTCTGAAAATGTTAGAGGGAAAGCTCTGATGTGCTTGGGGTGAGGATGACCGTGGGTTAGGTAAGCACTTTGGGAAGCTGAGGTCTGCTCGGTAACGGAGAGTTGGAGGACAATCGGCTGCTTAGAGAAATCAAGCACAAAATATGAAGAATGGAGTGTTTCATAAGAGTCCACTCTATATTTGCCAGCACCCATTGCAAGCAATAATGGACCTGACAGGATAAACCATCTTTTCTCCTCGAAATGGGGACTCTTTGCAAGTCCAAAGTGTTAAAGTTCTCTAAACAATGAATTAAACGCAAGCCCGGGCGAAATATTTATTTACTTTGCCAAAAGTGAGACTCTGGTTTCGTTAAGGAGATGTGACAGAAGTAACATGGTGTTTGATGCAGGAGAGCTGACAGCGGCATGGAGTGAGCGCTGATTATCCCGAAGACACTGTCAGCCGGGATTGATTTCCACTTTCTCCGTTTATGTAACGGTTCCTGTAATACAGCTGACCCCAAATCACGTTACCTTGTCATTTCTCTGCATGGATCAAGAAGAGATGAGCTGAAAATAGCTAGGCACTGACCTTGAACTTGCCGGAGAAGTGAGAAGTGACAGTGGGGGATGCTCTTCGCGCGGTTGCTCTGCGGCCGCGGCAGCACCAGGGGGCAGAGCAGCACCAGAGATTACAGGTGGAGCAGATGATGCTCTAGCACCTCAACCCCATGCCAAATGTCTTTTTTTTTTTTTATTTTTTTATTCCCTTTTCCTTTCCCTTTTTATGTTTTTTTTTCCCCCTCTAAAAATTGGGGAAATGCTAGCTAGAAGAGCAGCTGACTCCAAAATGTTGGCATTTCCATCATCCATCCCTTGGAAATACAATTATTTGAAGTGATGATCAATATTAAGACACCTTCCTCACTGGATGCACTACTAGGAAGTTTTGCATCTTCTCTCTGAATATCCCCCCACTGTTTTCCTAGCATCTGAAACATTTACATTATCATTAATAGTGTTTTCTGCAATTTAGAGGGTGTTGGACAAGATCAATGCATTCCTCAAAGCCTATGAATCCCTTTGAGTTTCATAGAAAGCATGGTGTAAATATATAAAGAAAATTTTTAAGCTGATAGGACAAACTAAAAAAGGGTAGAAAAAATTAAAGAGTATTTTTTTCTTCAGATGTGGCACTTCTCTCTGTTGCAATGTATGTCTGGAGGGGAGGAAAAAAAAAAGCTTGGTTGTGAAAATATTACTTAATTTACCATCTAAAAACTGTGCTCCACTTCTTTTGTTCCATATTTTCTTTTCATCTCTTAACAGCCATTTTTGTCTCTGATGCTGGCAGTAGTTGTGGAGATATGAGATGCTAGTGCTGGTTCTTCTTGAGGATCTGGTGCTTTGGGGTGTCACTACATGGGGCATGACCAGAGATCCTGTACTCACCCTTTAAGATATCTGGCCAGAGTTCCCACCTCCATTTGGGGACACCAAGTCACTGATAAAAAAAGTGAATAAACACTCAGAAAATATCTTCTAAGTTATTTCAGAAAACACAGGGAAAAGCAAGGGGTAAATATGTGTTTCTTAATTTGCAATTAATGATTTTACTACTAATAGCAGTGGAAAGATACGCTAATCCCAGTTTTGGCCACATCACATAAGATGTCTTGTTTAAGAACAGAGTAGAGATGAAGGCTAAGGCTGATGTTTCTCAGTGATGGCTGGGGCTGTGTAACCAACAAAAGCTTAAAAGGCAAAAGGAAGAAAAGACACCCCCCCATCCTTTCTATCAAAAATGTGCAAAAATAATGAAATGAGGTGAATTGCAAGAACTCCAAATGTTTCTCTCCTTTGCCTTAGCTTGTTCAAAGCCAAAGGAGAACCATCGAGTTGGATCAGGTGTTTGTAGCTCAAAACCTGCTTGTTCTAAAACTCTGCAGAATGCAGCCTTTGAGCTGTCCTGGTGAGGCAATGGAGCAGACTAAGAAAAGCTAGACACAAAGTTTCAACCAACCAGATCCCCCTGAATAATATTATTTTTTAGAATTTAACATCTGATTCAAATTTCAATGATCCCAGTGCTTTTCTCTAGTCCATACCACACATCCTTGTGTTTTTTACTGGTAGAAAAAACTTATTTTCTGCATCTGTTCTGATTGTGCTCCCCAGGATTTGAATTTTACAGCTCTTTTCTCCTCTAAGCTGTTGCACTCAAATATATAGGCATTTTATGACACTGAAGTTACTACCCTGTTACTAAACAACCCAACAAACTATAACGTTACACCTTTGCAATTCAGGAATGAGATAACAATATGCCACCATGTTAGAAAGAAAATATTTTATCTACATAATATTTCACTTGACTTCCACGATAGCCTTCAGTTGTATTTATTTACTCCTGCTAAGTAGAGGAGGACCTAGACTGAAATTTGTCATGTTTCCTGGGTCTCAGCTTGGACATTGGGATGTTTAGTCCTTCCTTCTGTTTCTCTACCTGTAAAATGGGACTGTGGATAATGTATATTTCCTCTGCACACAATGAAGAGGCTTTGTCAAAGCTGGGTCGACTGTTACGTTTCAATCATACTCTTTACATAGATAATTTTATTCTCATCATATTAACTCTATTAATTGAAATAGAATTATTCCACAATTACATTAGTGTAACTGAGAGGAGAACTTGGCCCCAGGTCCTGCACATTTTCCTTATCTATATTCTCTGTGCTTAACTGTTTCACTGTTTTTTCATCAAAAAAGTCTTATTTTGGCTTCATCATTAATCAGTTCTGTTCCCTTGATTCTATACCCATGTGCTTTCAGCAGCGTTAGGTTTCTCCGAGGGCTTTTGTGGTTGATACTGTATATTTCAAAAAGTATGCTTAAAAGTGTTGTTTAAAGGAGTCTCTTTGGCAATCTGTGTCAGTGCACACCATGACAAGGAACATAAACTGTGGAATTATATTCTTTTTGCTCTATCTTTATTAAGCACTGTATTACAGCTGAATTGTGGCATCTAACACGTTTCCTTTCAAAACGCCGTCAGATTTGAAATATGTAGGTACTGAAACTGAGATGATATCAAACTTCCTATAGCTAGTCTTGGGCACCTGACCTGCATAGTTTCCCACAGGGGAAAAGTAAGCTCCATTTCTTTAAATTTCCAATGAGAAGGGACATGTGTCTCCTTGCATTGAGCTACATGATATCACATCGTGTGGCACAGAGTGACCCAATGCAACATGACAGGAGAGGTAAAGAACCAGGGTTTTTTCTGTTTGTATTATTACTGCAGTGAAATAATTACACTACCAATGCAATGAAATGGGGATCAAATTATTTTGTGCATGCCCTAAATACATGTGCTATTGCACTGCGTATGGACATGCTTACTAAATGTTGTTTAATGTGCTGAGAAGGGGGTTTAAAACAGACAAGAGAGTGTCCTTGTTAGGCAATGTGCCTATTCTTAGACAAATTGTTGACAGCAGCATTCTCCTGCCCTAAATCAGATCAAATTCCATTTGAAGTCAACCTCTTTTTTTTTTTTCAGGATCTGATCCGGTCATGTTAACGTGGTAATATTTTATTTGCTGTTTGATTTCTTGTTTGGTGGGGATCATAGCCTTAATGGAAATAGGTCTTTATCATCCATGATTTTGTAGTTAAGGATGTGCATGCTTATACACACAGCCATGGCAAAGCTGGATGGAAACCTTCCCCTTCAAAGGTCTCAAGATCCAACACCTTGAGAGAAAGCAGGAGTTTCATTTTTCCATATACATCCTATGGGGAAAAATAGCAACTGTTTTCCTTCATATATCATAGACCAAAACAACCAATTTATGTTTGTTATATTTGTTACTTAAACTTTAGAAATGGTTATGCTTTCTTTTTGTGATTATTGACTATCTGAGCTGCCTCAGATTCTGACAGTTACAGCAAAAAGTTGCATTAAAGAGTGCAGCCAAAACCCAAGCAAAGTAAAAAATGTGCTATCCTCTCTAATCTCTGAATCTTTCCCCAGTTTTGGAATCAAATTTGAAAGACTGTGAAATACCCTATCCCATTTTCCTTTACTTCCCTCCCCTGCCCCAGAGCTCTGCAAGAAAGATTGTTTTCCTGGATATTTCATCCTGGCCAGAAATGGAAGTACTGCAGCTGTGATGAGCGAATCTGTTCTCATGACATCTCTAGCCCCAAGGCAGGTAGAAAACCCAGATGAGCATCCAAACTTTTCTCTGTTTATTTGGACCAAACCTGAATTTTTGGACCAACTGAGCTTCCCATCAGCAGTTCTGTCATCCTTAAGAGCTCATTCTTCTTGATTGTTGATCCTGAAGTCAGACTCTTACTTTACAATCTCATTACACAAAAAAACCCAATGTTTAAAAATTAAAATGCCAGGTGCCAACTCTTTTCAGTAGTTGGCTACTTCAACTTTGAGCTTTCCATTTTTTATCAACATATGATAAACTGAAAATTCAGTGTTCCCAGTTTAGATCTTTCTCAAAATTAAAGTGTAAATCTAAAGTGGCCACCTGTAAGCACTAAAACCTGAAGACATTTGGACACAAGTTAAACAAATTGTTTAAAGAACTGCCAATTGGTTGCATCAGGTTTTAAGAATAACTTTGTGTTTTAGTGTTTTCAGGCCTGATTTTCTCTTTCTTTTTTTTTTTTTTTGGGAAGGGGTGATTTGATATTTATTTTTATAATCAAGAAATTGAAGAGCTGGGAAAAGAAATAACATGACTGTAGATAAACTGTTGGAGAAGAATAAAGTTGACACCACCATACAAATTAGAAAAGCCTGAGAAAGGCTGGGGCAATGAGGCCTATTTTGAAAAGCATGGAGGAAGTAGGGAGGTGAGGGAGTTGGAGACAGATGGACTGGAAGAAATGGGGTGGGAAAGGTAAATTTGTTGAAACTGAGTGGAGCTGTGGCTCTTGGGTAGAAAAAGGGTTTTGCTCCTGGCCTGCAGTGCTGGTGCTTTGTTGGCAGCCACAGAAAAGGTTTCTCAACAGCTTTGGGTTTTAGCCGACTGCATGTTCAGGTAGGTGTGGGTTTCTACTTTTGCTGGTTTAAAAATATTCTTTAGTTACACTGAATTTGGATGAAATTCCTAATTGTCCAGTCTTGTGGGCCATACTTTTCTGTTGATCTAAACAAGAGAGACATCCCAGTGTACTCTGGACAGATTCCCAGCCAGTTCCTTAAAAAGCACCATCATTTTCCACAAATCACTTCTGGTTTATTTATTTATTTTCCTCATGTAAATTCTTTCATGTTTTTATGGCAGATGAGCCTGATTACATGAAAGTTTACCTTTCAAACACTTCCCATTTATCACACGGTTTCCTTACCTAGAAAATCCCAATGCAGCCACTGCTAATGTTTGATAAGATTTGTACCTGGTAGATTCTAAATTGCATTAATGCACAAAGCCAGCGATGCCAGGCTCCCTATTGTTACAGTTATTAAAGCTCTAACTGAAATGATATCTTTCATATTGATCTTCAGCTAGCAGCTCTTATCCAGAAGCTTTGTTTCACATTAAAGACACTAATGATTGTCTCTGCAAAATGAGCAGCTTAATAGTTAGAAAAAGTTAAATGGAAAAAACCCAACTTTGATAGTCACCTTTGATAGCTCTTCATTCCAACATCTCTCTTGGCCACAAAGTGCAAGCCAAGCATTAATAGACCTTTTAATAAAATGACTTAAAAGAAATCAAGGGGATTTCTCACAAAGCCTAATTTCCAGCAAGTTACAGTATTTAAAGGTTTGTCTTCCTTCTGAGCAGCTCAAGTCCTTCTGTAGCTGCCAGTTTTTCCTGGAATTCCTCAGGCTGTCTCTCTTAGGGTTTTCACTTTTTATTTTCAGGGGTCTCGTTTTTTGATTTACTACCTTACTGAAATTTGGCAAAAAAATTGGAGAAAATAGAAGTCCTGTGCTCTTCCAAGTCTGGCAGAATTTCCTGCAGACGAGACAACAGCCAAGTGTCTGTGGAGTTGAGGGCAAATTCTGGTTAAATATATGCTAACTAAGAGGCTTTTTGAGTAGTCACAGGTACTTTGGTTCCTTCATGGATTATAAGATATGTTTCTCTTTCTTTGCCTTCAGGTAAAAATATTATATCCTACCAGCTGAAATTGTGATAAGTGTATCTGCAGGACAGGAGGCTTTGGCTTAGGCTGGAGTTTTTTGAGTGAATAGAGTCACAGAACCATAGAATGGTTTGGGTTGGAAGGAATCTTTGAGATTATCTCATTCCATCCCTCTCCCACGGGCAGGGACACCTTCCACTAGAGCAGGTTGCTCAAAACCCCATTCAGTGTGGCCTTGAACACTTCCAGGGCTGAGGCATTCACATATTATTGCACTTGCTCTTGTGTTATTTTTTTTTCCTTGGACTTTTGGGTAGCTTTTCTGTTAGTTTTTAGTTCGCTTGTTTGTTTTGGCTTAGGGTGAGGAGCAGCTGCTGGATTTCTTTTTGTATTTAGCTAGATAATTTTTTCCCTATTTTTGGCCATGGCAGACAGAGTGCAACCTAGGTGTTTTCCATGAGACTATGTAGTGTGAGCAGAGAAATACACGTGATTTTTTTTTTTTTATGTTCTTTGACCCCCTTGATTGTACTTGATATATGACATGTCTCTATTTAAAGAAAAATCCAAATGAAGGACTTTTTTTGATGACCAGCAGCAAACCCAGCAATTGTCCTATTTGTAAAAAAGAGGTTATATTTAGTATTTTACATAAGCAGGGTATGCTGACAAGGTAAAATATAAGGCATCAAATTAATTTGTGCTACAATAAACTGTAGTTCAACAGAGATCATACCCTAATTGTTCACTGAGGGATGGCTTTTCCCTAATAAGCTCTAGTCAATCCACAGTAATTAATAAGTCAAATATTCCATACATTAATTGTTCATATAAGAAATCATGGAGGTGAAAAGAGAGTGGGAAAGGAAAGGGAATAATATTGATACAAAAAGCCACACAAAACAGTCACGGAGAAGAGTAGACTATGTAGAGATCCCCAACTACAATATATTTCCATCATTTCTCTGTATCATATGGGGATTC
>NW_008668908.1:97243-103250 GCF_000695815.1 Acanthisitta chloris
AGCCTGGATTAAGCTAATTCAGGGACATGTTTTGGCCGCTTATTATTTATTACAATTTTAGTTCCAGGTTTCAAAAACAATTAGGGAAACTGCTTAATAGGAAAATGACTCTAATTACTTGTTAATTGAGGTTATCTGCTTCACATTATTCAAAACGTAAATTGTGTTGACACTTGTACCCAGATATGATTACTTAATAAACAGACTGAAAATGCATCGTGAATGAATGTACCCCCCCTTTCAAAAAAAAGGCATTTTATTTTTCAGCTCTGGTTTGCTGCTCTGAAATATGTTAAGAAATATGTATCCAGTTTGCATTAAGCTCAGTTGTAACACGTTAGTACAAGAATATGAATTATATGCTTCAAATAGTGAAAAGATGAAGGGCTGAAATTGAAAAATGAAAAGGTTTATTAAGCTTACACAAAAAATGCTCAGGTAAGGTTTAAACACAATAAAAAACAGGGTGACATGAGTAAAGAATTGAGCTGATAAATCAAGTACTCGAATCCCAGTAAAATACAAATGTCAATATTTGCCATCTGAAAGTTTATTCCTGTGTTTGATTTTGGGGATGTACAAAGAGAGGAGGAGTGTTATATTTAAAAAAATAAGCTCATCTGGGGATGAGAGAAGTTTCCTAACACCATAATATTTTCTAGAACAAGAGAATTCTGTAGTGTGAGATAAAAACCCCAAAGTATCCTTTTTTCCTTAGACATTGGTGTGCCCTGAGACTTTTGCTTTATTTTTTTTAACAGAAAAATACAATCCCTATTTTTTTTTAAAGGAAAATACAATCCCTATTTTTCAGAAGAGTCTTAGGCCATGAATTAAATTTCATAGTCACCAAATGGCTAATGATATTTAAGACCATGAACCCATTTGATGGAAATCTTCTAGCCATGTCTGTGTGGATCAAGCATTTTTAAAGTTTTGGGTTTAGTGATTTTATTTATTTTATTACATTATAATTTCTTTAGAAACCCCAAGGTTTTATTAAAAAAAAACAATAAGAAAATATGAAAGGTAGCATTTTTGTTCTAAAGACATAAGGAGAAAACCTGTTGGCAAGAGAGATTTCACATGTGTTTCACCTTGGAATTTCTGTGTTTGAAATGAAAGAAAGGCCTCAGTTCATGCAGAGGAGCCATGGTTCATGCCTCAGGGTGTGTTTCTGTGTCCTAGAGGAGGGACTATTTATTGCTGAGGCGTTTTTGGAAATGTGAACCTTCACAAACCACAGTGGTCAGGCAAGGAGAGGGGAACAGCAGGAAAGTGGTGGAAATAAATTAATTCTTCACATAAAATGGGGCTGGTTGCACAATACCCAGGATTATTTATTTCTTCATATGCAAGCAGAACTCTTCCACCTTGAATTTTTTGACTTGTATTTTCCTTAGCTAAATACCTTTCCAAGCCATTTTCTACAGAAATGCTATTACTCCCTTCTCCTTCCTATTTTGCCAAGAAATGATGGAAAGTTGCAAAGCCCACAAGGATGGAAGTTTCAGAGCTGTGTTTGTGCCCATTAATTTTCTCTTCTATGATATTTTCCCATTTTCACTCTGTTTGACATTGAGCCTCAGCTTTGTTCCTGACTTGTAGCCTATGGCAGTGGAACGGGGAGATGAGACATCACGGAGATGTAGAGCACACATAAAAAGAGAAGATGTGTAAAAACTGAAATGACATGGCAGCTGAAGCAGCTTGTTGCTCAGCTTGGTTGCATGTTTGAGTGGAGAAAGCGAGGTAAATTGTGATATGTAAGAGAATAACACTCGACAGGGTGTATGGTTGTAAGGTATATGGATGCTCAATCATGTGGTGAGGCAGAAGGCTGAAGGACAAGCGCCTTCAGTATCCTCACAGTCTGTAGATATCCGTATGACCTACAAAACAGAGGGTGTTAGGCTTGGAAAAATATCATTTGCAAAGCATATGCAAGCCATTTAAAGAAAATTCCATCTATACCCTTTGACTACCTCTTAATCTTTCAGTAATGACTAAAATAATAAAGTTTAGAGGGGGTAAAAAAATCACTATCACACACTTCTCTTTGCATTCACCCCATAAAGAGATGAATTCTCACAGTAGTCTACACGCAACAGCCCTTTCCACTTCCCACTGGTTGTACTTATTAACCTATTAGAGATACATGTGACTTTATGCTAATTTTTCTGAGCATTTACAACCACCACTCTATCAGTGCCTGAATGGGTTTGTGTAATGGATCTGATGATCTTCAAATCTGGAGTAGGATTTATGTAGGTCAGACTCCATTTACAGCATTTTGGATATTTGAGCTGGGAAGTGAATGGCCCTTTGCATACTGACAGTACAACATTTTAAGATGGTTATTCAGAGCATTGCTTCAATTTTGATACTTTTAGAGCCACATAGAAAAGAGTTTGCAAATTAGTTTCTATGGCAATGTGTGATAAATTACTGAAGGAATTATATTTTAAGGGGATTTATCTTCTCTTGTGTTCCACTTTAACACACACGTGCTTAAACCTGCAAGATATTTAAACAATCAGCATGACACAATATTCCAGCTTGTCTCTGCCTTCCTGGTTGCTTGTGCACCTGTAGAAATGAGACAAAATATCCCAGTTTGGGTTTGGTGACTTTCCTCACAAGATAAAGAGGTGATTGTACCAAATGCAGTGCACTGCAAAATCAACTTCATCGCTTCAGCACGTGGAAATTGTAGAGTCCAGGTAGTTTTGTTCTTTCTATAAGACGTGCTGTGCATTCAGCACTTTAGAAATCTATACTCACTGAACGTAGGTAGTGACAAACTGAGGTATATTGACTAATTGACTTTGTAATGACACCCATTACAGAGACAGACAGGTCCTTTACACAGTGAAAAGCAGCCAAATGCTAAACGGTGTATAAAATCTTAGCCATAAAAAACTTCATCCCAGATATTGTACCACGAAGGGGAATCCTGCAAGCCCTGCAGTGCTGCCCCAAATGGATGCATTCACTGTGTCCTAAAGGTTTCCAGATTCTGCAAGTTCTGAATTCTCTGCACAGGAAGAATTTCAAGAGCCTTGTTTTAGCTCTGATTTTAAGAGCTTGATGCTATGCTGTTACAGGCTCACTGCTAAGATGATACAGCCTATAATAGTGATTTGGAAAAAAACCAGTTCAATGAATAAATATTTGTGGTGTTTTGTGTTTGTGGTTTGGTTTAGGTTTGCTTGTTTGTTTAAAATCATGTGACTTGCTTACAAGAAACTGATTATGAACTTTCCTATTAATGGTAAAAAAACATGTTGAATGGAATCTATTATTGATTATAAATTCAGGAGAAATTAGCAAGATTAAGCAAAACTCTAGGAAATCTAAATAAATGTCATGCTAGAACCAGGAAGAGTTTTGTGAGGTGGTCCATGCCTGTTGATTTAAATTGTAAATATTGAGTTGCCAGGAAGATTACTAAATTTCAGAAAAGGACAACCATTATGCCAAGATTCAAAAAGAAAAAAATTGAGTGACTTGAAAATTTTGCAGGCAGATTAACCTAATAGAGTATTGGGTCAAGTCATGGAAAAAAATGATGCTGGGTTTAATTTAAAAATTGAAAAAAATATTAGGAGTGTCATTGATGTCAGTCATCATAACTGAATAAACAACAAGTTTTAAAAAAAATACAACCAAATGGATTATTTCTTGATGTAAGTCTCCTTGGAAAATGCAGCAATATTTGTGAAGTGCAGTGAAAGTTTGTAAGTCACTCGACTTAATAGTACGTGACATTCTGATTAAATATTAGCTATGTGCTGTATCAGTGAAGCACACATTAAATGGATTAAGAACTGATTAATTTACACATTTTGGAAAGTAGTCCCTAGGGAATCATCATCAACTGGGTGAATTTTTAGAGTTGTTCTCCAGGGACTAGTACTAAGCTTGACACTAATCACTCTTTTTATCCATGATATGGAAGTAAATAGAACAGTTTTAATAACACTTGAAAATAAAGCAAAGATTGATGGACTGGCAAATAGGTCTGGGTAAAGGCACTTGTGGAGAGTGATCTGGATGGCTTAATGGCTGAAAGTGTATTTTAATTTATCCAAATATATGTATATATGGGAAACAGGCCTTGCTGTTCCCAGAGCTAGGAATTGTATTCTGAAATTTTACTGCAAAATGTAGTTTCTGTGAGTAGTTTGGTGTCAAAAAGTTTGAGCTGACCATTCTGAAGAGTAATGAAGAAGGGAGATAGCAAATATTCATGTCTGTCAGTGGCACAGATAAGAAGAAAGCTACAAGAGTGATTCTAAAATAATGAAGATCCTGCAAAAAAGGAGGCAAAAAACCCCTCCAAACTATGGAGGTTAAGAAAATTACCTTTCCAATGAAGGACCTACAGACCTCAGCATGTTTAAATTATCTGAAAGAAATTGAAAGCAAATTAGTTCCCTCATACTTAAATTAGGGGACAGCATTGGGCACCAAACAGTTCTTTAATGTAGCAGGAAAAGGCTACACAAGATGAAATGTCTGGAAGTTGGAAGCCTCCCAAAATAAAATGAGAGTTACAGAATATTTTGCAAAGACTAGTGGGAAACCACCAAGAGAATTGGTAAATTCATTGTGTTTTCGTGCCTTCCAATAAGAAATGAATCTCTTCCAGAGAGATATCAAAGAGAAATGTCCTAACTAAGTCCTGCATAGTTTGGATAAAATATTTATATGAACATATTCATGACTGGTGCCATCTTGATTCCTCATCCATGTCGAGGGTTGGAGAAGCAAAGATCCAGTGGCAGGTGCTGTTTGAAAGCCTTTGTTGAACTGTGGATGAAAGAGGAAGAAACCCAGCACATAAGTGATCAATCCAAATCTTTTTCCTGGCATTAAATTATGTATATTTGTGACTTTGCTGACAGTGTGGTATATATGTGTGTACTGCATGATATATGCACTGAAACACAACAGTCAAAGTTCTGGTTTTTGTGTGCCACCAAACCTTCTAATAAGATTTGGCTCATTTGTTTTCCTGAGGTGCTGATTGGTTGGGTTTTTTAAAAATAATTGTGTGTGTGTGTACAATGTAATGATTTTTAATAAGGCAAATGCTAAAAATAATTGTGTGTGTGTGTGTATAATGTAATGATTTTTAATAAGGCAAATGACTTCTCTGAAACTCTACCTGAAGTAATTGTTGTCTTTATACACTGCCCACATTTTGGATGGCAGTGGATGATTATTGCTGTGTTTTATTGAGGTTTTTTTTCTAAAATTATTATTATTCTGTGTCAGGTGACTATCAGAACAGAATGGCTAAAATCAAATCATGGCAATTTTAAGTCTGTCTAGACACATCACAAGTTTCAAACAGGATAATTCCTTTTTTTTTTTTCTTTATCTGCTCTGTTAGAGTTATGTGGTTTGCTGTCAGTGTAATGCCACAGGAGTAAAACCAGGAGATCTAGTGTGCTTGCATCAGGAATATACACTTCCCTCCCCTCCATATTCCCTTCAGTACATGGACCAATTTGTGGGGTGAAGTATTTGAAATGTTTCCATATTTCTGAAGGGCAAATAATGCAATAGTACTTAAGCAATATGGAGAACAGCATTTTGCAATTGTAGTTCCTGTTTTGTCAAGACACAAATAGATTGCACTTTTTTTCTTCTTCTTTATTTTTTTTTCTAACCTGTATGACAAAGAATCTCATCAAGGACTCTGAAGCCTGATACTAATTTGAAGAACTAACTTTGGTATTTAAAACCCCTCCAAACAAACCCTAACCTTTGCATTACAGTATTTTTACTGGGTCAGCAGATTTTGGTAAAAATGCTAGGATATTAATTTTGTGGGAAATGAAAGCAAATTGTAAGTGGAGAATCCCTGAGCTGGGTAACAGCCTTAGCAATCACTGCTGTCCTACCTGGTTTGCTGCAAGGTTGTGATTAAATATAAAGCTGAGAAATCTCCAAGGAAAAGTGAAGAAAAGTTAAGCTTTTAAATATTTTCATTCTT
>NW_008668908.1:103274-104372 GCF_000695815.1 Acanthisitta chloris
TCAAATAGGAAGGAGTCATCCTGCTAATTGACCTTTGCAAAATTACCCATTTGCTTAAAAAGCTACTTGAAGTAGATCAGTTATTATCTTGATTACTCTATTTCTTTCATGTTAATGTTTATAATGGCACCTGGGAAAATCTGGTTGAAAACTTTGCTTCATTCTTTCTTCTGCTGTGTCTGTAATTTGGTCCTCTGAACAATGTTAATAAGCAATACTGATTTTTTTAAGAGATTACAGGTCTTGATGATATGAGAGACTAATATGAGCCAACAGGACTGGGGAAAGAAAAGCATTCACAAGCTTATTCAGGTTATTAGTGCAAAGGGAAAGGAGAGCAGGTGGCAAGTTAGATGGCCATCTAGATATTTTCAATTTGACAGGTATCCAAAGTGGTTCTGTATTACAGTCTCTAATTTTGCTCTCTGAATAGTTTTTAATAAGATTTAGCTATGGGGTTGTCAGCCGTGACCTGTGTTAGAAGATATTCCTTCCAGTCACATAAAAAAAATGTGCCTTGTGAAAATTCCTGTACTGACAAAAACGAAGGACTTTCTGTTTGTAAAAAACAATGCTTTACCTCTGTGTTGCCTGGAATCAACAGCCTAAAAGTTAGAAAGGAAATAGTCTTAGTGGGATCTTTTTCCTCTCAGGTTGGAGAAGCTGTACTGAGCTTGAAAGCCAGAGCAAAACAGTTTTTATTCTGATTCTTTGATTTTTGTCACTGGATGTTCATAGTGACTTTTTTGGCTTGTGTTCTTTATAAATCTAATTTCAGTCTGGAGCCAGGACTTTTTCAGTACTGAAACTTGGACACGAGGATTTGACAATATGTCCAGACCAAAACAGATCAAGCAGTCACACATGACTGATTCGCCGGAGCATGCTCAAAGACAAGACTGATGTCTCCACACAGCAAACAATTCTCTAGGGTAGGGACAGCACACTCAAATCCAGTCACCCCAGAGTAAACACTAAGTTAGACACAGCTTAAATGTGCCTTCAAGCACAGGCTTTCACTGCTGACTCGATGAGAGCCCCGAGCCAGGCTGCAGATCCAGCAATGCTGGAGCTCTTGTGTCTCTCTTCATCCTGCTG
>NW_008668908.1:104399-106568 GCF_000695815.1 Acanthisitta chloris
GGGTGCATTCAGCAAGGGAAATCAAAAGGAGGAAAACACTTGTTAGAACTATTTTGCTGGTATGTTTCATGGCTATTTTCAACTCAGCTTCTTAATTTTCCATGAGTGTTTATAAGAGTGATAGTTTGCTCTCCAGAGTGTTGTTATTAAGAAGGATTTCAGGTAGATTCCATTGCAAATACTCTCTGCAGCAGAGATGCCTTTGATTTTTCCCTCCCTCCTCCTTACAAAAGTTTAGTTCTTCTAATCCAAGAGCAGAAACTCTGAGTTTTCTAAGGACTCCCATACAATGTATGAAAAACAGGTAAAGAACTGTGGATGATCTATAAAAATATCATGGGATTTATATGCCAAAGTGCAAATAATTTCCATTGAAATTTGAATAAAATCTATTTTTGAATAGTTGACAAAATGCTAAATTTCTAAGTAACCTATTTAAAGCTATGAAGTTATTATTAGATGTTGATTTGCTGTTACATGATATTTGGGAAGAAAATGATATTTTAATTTTAACATTGCCCCATTGCCCTAAAATAGCGGCAATAAGGTTGATTTTTGGACTCAGAAATAAAGAAGACTAGAGGAACTTGTCTTATCTACCAACTTTTATAAAAAGAATCTCTTTTTACCAAGGATCAAGAGTTATTCTTTCAAAGGGCAATGACACAAGTTAAAATGCATCCTTGCTAAAATGACTGTTTTATTATCTGCCTTTACTGGTGCCATTTACCATGGAATATATTTGGCTGTATGGTGTATATGGAATGTCCATTGAAGGTTAACAACTTCAGACAGGTCTGGATTTAGTTCACACTGGGTTTGGTATGGTCTGCCTATGAGTTTTACACACTTTGGCCACTGAGTGACATGTGGTGCCGAAGGTAGTTTTAAGGGAAGTTGGGTATTGGAATTATGCTATCCTGGGAAGCAAGGTAAATCAGGCAGTGATCTAGTCCATGTGGCCATGGCTATGCAGCTCTGATCCTGCAACCACTTTGTTTCAAGTTATCCTCAGTATCCCTCCACTGCCATTGACAATGGAGAGCATATTCTTCCACAGGAATCCTTGCAATTTTTCTGTATCATTCCATTTCGTCTCTTCCCCCTCCAGTGTATTCCCCCCCTCTCCCTTTTTATTTCTGGCACATATATGTCCACAGGTGTTATTAAGTGTAGGGTAGCATGTGGTGTCCATGCTTCAGTGCTATCACAGAGGAAGGACTTCCTACAGGAAAAAAATGATCACTTTCAGTATTTTGCAGGCTGCCCATCTAAGCCCATCATTGCCTGGCATCTACACACTAAGGGCAAGGATCCAGCGAACTTGTGAGTGGGCACCATGCCATCTGAACAGATGGGCATGGAAGTAGGCAGCCAGTAGACCATGTATGTGCATCAACTGTGGGTGTTGAGGGCAAGATTCCCAGTGGAGAATGTCCAAACAGCTGTCTGGCCTGAGCCAACATGCCTACGACCAAGCAAAAGTGCCATCCCTAAATCCTGCTGAGTTGGATTAACCTTCAAAAATAAAAATTGCTTCTGCAGTAGCATAAGGTGAGCTTTTGGCTTGTTTAAATCCAAAAGAAAGAATTAGGTAGGCAGGATAAAGAGATGTGCTAACGTAGGGTCCGCTGGAGAGCATGAAGCATTTGTGTAGGAATATGAATAATATTTTATCCAAGGGTATTTATATGGCATACAGTAACGGATGACTTGCAGGAGTGTGACATCAATGCTAATTATGCTCTTTCTGTAAGACAGTCCTTTCAGGAGAGAGCTTTGGAGTGCATTTTGATTGTAGTGTATGTGCTTGGATGTGATTTTGTAAAGGCAATTCTTTTAGATGTTTTTGCATGTTTCCTTACTAAGTTTTAATGATTATTTTTTTTTACATTATTTTGCTTTCACCTTACCCTGAGACTACAGTTCTGGGGTGCAATTGCAGGTCAGAGTTGCTGACACGGTTTGCTGTCGCAGCTGAGTTCTCACATTTATTGTCTTTATTTTTCTAAGATCCAAAGGGGACATGAAAAGATAATCTATCATTAGTCTCTGTCTGTATTAACTTTGATTTCTACCTTTTATAGACATAACACCAAAGAACACAATTTTGCAGACATACATGTCAGAGGCAAAGAGCAGTGGAATACTGATGGCTACTGCATTTTT
>NW_008668908.1:106611-119776 GCF_000695815.1 Acanthisitta chloris
TGCTGCACTACTCATCTGTAATTTTCCCAAAGCACCTGCAGTAGTTCAGATAAATATATTCTAATATCATGGTGAACCAAAAGTAATAATTGTGTGATGAATAGAAAATCAGAACAGGAAACTTATCAATATATTTTATTTCAAAATATACCTTTTCATGTATGGCTGGATGAATGTTGTCACAGTGTGCACATTTATGTATTTTATATTACAGGCTGCAACAGAAAAAGCTAATAGAAATATATAACAAGTCCCACTTTTGATGTTCTTTCCTTGAATCAATGAGGATTGTGCTTAATGCAATTAAAGCATATTGAAGCTTAGAGACCAGGTTCCAGTTTGATTTCCAGTTGGAAATCCTGAGGATTAGAGGCAGCACAGCTGTTGGTCCGTTTGTGATGATTTGATCCCCAGGTACACAATTCTGAGTGACCCACAGTCAAATTTAGAGCAGCCTTAGGATTTCTTGAACACATAAGGGTGGTAAGAACCTTTTGTAGCTGTCTCCTCTTCTACATATGGTTTTGGCAGATCTCTTACTCCTGAAAATGCTATAAATGAAGCCAAGTACATCAGCTGGGACTCCCTCAAAGCAAGGATCAATTGGACAAATTTCAAAGTCCATTTGAGTAGCTAGAGAGGAACAAAAGGGCTCCCACTCTAGGGAAAAATCTGCTCCTGGGAAACAGCAAGGCATTGATGGAGAAAAGTATCTAGTGCATGGTGAAGGCTTATCCTTGCAGTTAAAATGCTAGCCCTAACTGGATAGCCCAAATTTGGATCACCCCTCCAATAATTCAGGGCAAGGCAGCGACATAGTTTCAAACAGACCATGCTTTGTAATCAAAGTCGTGATTAATGATTGTCTGATCGCAGAGAATCAGTTCCTCTTAACACTGACTGAAATTTAAACTAGGATCTGAGTAATTATTTTGCTCTTCTTTCATGAATGAAGATAAATGGCAATACTCCCCCAGCAGAAGTGCTCTACTACAGCAAGTCCTGAAGCCACGGAGCACGCCCACGTGGTTATATTGCCTTGATAAAAAATACCTACCTTCACAGGCTCAGATACAAAGGAGGACCCTCACACTGTGGGAAAGGTCTATAGGATTCTGATTTATAAGGGAGCAAGAGGTCAAGGGAAGCAAAACCATTATCATTATTTTCAGAGGCTCTGGAGATGTGAGCTGAGTGTAGAGGGCAGTGTGCTCAAAGGGACGCACGCAGGGCAAAGGCAACACAATCCTGCTTGCTGCTTTTTTTGCTTCCCCCCACTGATTTCAGGCTGCAGATTCTGCTGAGAGTATGTCATATGTAACAAACTCAGGCCTGTAAGGACTGTGAAGTGGTTTTCTTATTAAATGATGCATAGAGAGATTATCTGGTCTGAAGCCAGAGCACAAAAGCTCCATCCATGCAAGTTCCTATTTCTGAGCAAAGCATTTGGTCACCTGTGTAGTAATGAGTTTTCAGGGTCCTGGGGATGGGGATGGTGGGTGGGGGGAAAATGTGGCCTGGGGGGGGCAGGACTGAAACTGTATTTTGTACCTCCTTCTCCCTGCAAGCCTTAAAAAAAAATGAAAAACCAACAAGCCCTAATGTCACATTACACATGCAGTCTCATTACCTGTTCTTCTGATGAAATCTATATGGGTCAAGCAAGGAGGGGAAAAAAACCACCCTACCAAACCTTGTGGTTCTAATATAACCCGTGGGAGGATAGTGTTAGGAGTGCTCCAGGGCAAGTCAGGAGTGCCAGGGCTGTGGCTGAGGGCAAAGGACTCACTGGGGCATGGAGCTTACCCAGGGCTGAATGGATTCTCTTGCTGAGCTATGGCACAGCTCTAATACACTGGGAGCATCTGCAGGAGTGTGTGGGGGAAGAAGGGAACTACTTCTGCTGTTTCTTGCCATCTTTCATTTCTTGAGGATGGACCAAAATCCCTTATCTGCTGAAATGAAATTAAGAGAGTAGAATAGAATTGTTTGGGTTAGAAGGGACTTTAAATATCATCCAATTCCAACCTTCCTGCCACACACCTTCCACTAGACCGGGTTACTCCAAGCCCCATCCAACCTGGCCTTGGACACTTCCAGGGATGGGGCAGACACATCTTCTCTGGGAAACCTGTGCCACCTTCACAGTAAAGCATTTCTTCCTGATATCTAATCTAAACCTGCCCTCTGTCACTGAAATCATTCCACTTTCTCCTATCACTAAATGTTCTTGTAAATAACAAAGGAGCACCTCTGAGTGCAGAGCCTTGTGGGATTTTTTCAGTGTCTTTCCCAGCAGAAGAGAAACCGTATCATAACAGAACCATTTCCAAATAATTTCTGTAGATAATGATGGACTTGCTGGACTGATCCAAGGCTGGATCTTTAAAACAAAACAAATCAGTCTGAGCATGGAAGTGAGTGAAAGATTACAGGATTTTCCTTTCCCTTGCCATTGCCTAGGTGTCTTTCAAGGGATGAGGCCATTAAGAAATGCTGCAATACATTTTTTGTTACATTTCTTTATCTAAGCAATTATGAGCTGTCACTGCCTTCTGAGAGTGACTGGGAATGAAATGACCACAGACATCACTAAATCGGGTGTCACCCTTCTTTCTCTGTTGAGGGAATGTTTTTCACAAGAGTTTATGTGACTAGTTTGTACTTTTATTGCAAACTTTCAAGCTGCCACCAGTAAGTTCGATCCTGTAAAGAATGGAGTGTTCTGGCCATGGTCCAGAAAAACACTTAAAACCCATTGCAGAGTGCTTTGCTGGATTGGGTCCAGAGTGGAGCATCAGGCAATAGAAGGGGCTCAACAGTAGGGGCTTTCTCTCTTTTTTGGGTGTTTATAAAGGAATACATGATTGAAGTGTTGGCAGGATGAAACAAAATAATAGTTAGACCCCTGAAAAGAAAAGTCAAACATGAACAGCATGACAAGTTTTTGGTAAAAATCTATCAAAACCTCCATGAGAACCTTCTCCTTGACAGAGCAATATAGTGAATGATGGAGAAAACAGCAGGTAAATGTCAGCCCAGGGTTTCTCATCCGAAGCAGATCTCTGCTGGACCAGGTGCTGCTTGTTTGAGTAAACCATGGTTTTCCCAGGCTACTTGTAGGTGATGTTCATGGATAAATAAGCTGTGGTGAATAACTTCTATGATAATCTTGGAAGCCATCTGGAAAGGTCATACAGTAATTTGAATTATTTAGGGATACAAGTGAATTCAGAATGAGGTTTCAGGAAATAATTGTCTCTGCTTTGCACTACTGCAGAATTTGAGAAATGCTGGTTGGTTTTGTGAGGTTTGGTTGAAATCAAAGAGAGGTCTGCTGCTTCTTGTTGACTAGATGAATTAGGTTAGAAACATGCTTGTAAGGGGAAATAAAACCCAAATGGATCCTCCAAGTTTCTTTAAAATCAGTGCCACACTATATGAAGAGAGTAGTGGTGAGTTAGTCATGATAATTTTCCAGAAAAAGAGGGAGAATTTTAAGAAGAAATAGGAA
This sequence comes from Acanthisitta chloris, assembly GCF_000695815.1. Classification (NCBI taxonomy): domain Eukaryota; kingdom Metazoa; phylum Chordata; class Aves; order Passeriformes; family Acanthisittidae; genus Acanthisitta; species Acanthisitta chloris. The sequence goes on from NW_008668908.1 coordinate 110,126, forward strand.
CACCTAAAGAATTGAAAATAAACATCAGGTTATTGTATTTTACCTTACTGTTAAAGCAGCAGTTGTCAGATGGTTGTCCATTCTCGCCAGGATACCAGGCATATGTAATGGAGGCTTTGCCTTTGTAGGAAGGATGATGATGGATTAGTGCTTAGATGCTGAAATAACTCTGGTAGGAGATGGATACCCTTTAGCTAAGGGAAGGGGGGGGCTGCTGAGACTGAATTTAACAAAACCAGACTTGCCCACAGACTTGCAAGCGCTCGCAGAGTGGATTTTTAGTGCTGCAGGTGACATTGTTGCTGACTGAAGAATGTTCATCAAATCAGAAAACTGCTGATAAGCTGCCTTTCCCAAAAAGGGATCTCACGAACTCCTCCTGTAAATCTTTGCCTTTCATCATACCCTGGGAGGTGAGGTAGAGGACTTGTGACAGATATTATTTAGGTTTTTCCTTCAGTTTATTAGGGTAATCAAATGGAGCTAGGGAGTAAAAAAATAAATATCAAGCTCCCTCCTTTATGGTCTATTGATTAAAAATTGAATGAAAGGATACTTGAGCATACACCTCCCTCTGAATATTTTGGCACTCCACTGAAAATTGTGAATATATTGAAGCATGAGCATATTGACTACTGCCACCAGGTTCTGCTAAGAATATTTTAACTTTGAACTGAATATATCATAAAGGAAGTGATTCAACTAACTCATTCAGCAGTATTTGCAAAATAGATTTAAGACCAAATTTGTGTAAGGCCTGCTGGAATTTTATAAAATCTGTCTAAATGAATATCTTTTCTCTGTTTCTATTTTTTTTTCAAGTTGTTTTGATTAATTTTCTTTTAAGTCCTATTTCTAAACCGAAAGGCTGGTAGAAATCAGTAAGAACTTTGTTGAAGTTTCCATTAATTCCACTTGTAAGCCAAATAGTTGGGGTGTTTTTGCAGAAAAGTTTGCTCTTGGCTTACATAACTGTGGATTTTGGTTGTATTTCTATAACTAAGTTCAGACTTTGTAGCTGAGTTGAGTAGTAGTGAGATTACTCATTGCTGGGCTACAAAGCAATGAAGTTTCTTTTCTTTTTGCCCTTTAAGAGAAACAGGGTTTAGCAAAAGTATCCCACTAAATAATCAGGTAAGAGGTCTGTTCTTTATGCCTGTGCTCATGCAGTTTTCCTTAGCATTTCTGCTTTGCATAGAGCAAAGAGATCCTTAAAGCACATAATATCATCTACACCTGGAATTCAATTTTCTTTTAATCCTTGCACATTTCCTGGAAACTTCCTACCCTCTTTTAATTGCATCACCACTAATAATTTTCTAGTCCTACAAAAAATAGGAGTTTATACTCTCTTCTTTCTTCATTGGGTTGTGGATGAGTTTAGTGCTCCTGATATATTCTTTTTAGCAAGTATCAAATGTTCACATTTCTTTTGCTAATGCTCTGATCGCTGAAGCAAAGAGCAGCGCGAGAGCTCTGATCGGTGCTGTACACTTCACAAAGTTGCATATAGGGCCCCCAACAGACACGTATGGTTCCTGGAGAGAGCAGCTGAATGTTAAAATAGATGCTGTGGAGTGGTGCTGTGCCTTGTTATTTAATTTGGATGAGTGAAGAATCTATTTGAGAAAGCATCGCTGGGCAATATGCTCTGTTGTATGTTAAGGAATAATTAGAACTGTGAGGCAAGTGGGTAAGAAAGAGTTTCTGTGATCTAGACCTGAATAGTGAATAGTTTAGCTATATGTCTCGAGCACTATAGAACCTTCAGAGTTGTCGAACGGGAAAGATAAAGAAAAAGATAAATTGAATTAATTTATTTTGAATTTATATACATGTCTCTGCCTGCATTAATATTAAGTCCCATCCAAAATCTAAATAGAAAGACTGTAATCTTAGAAGTTCTCTCAATAGCATCAGCAAATCATTCTTGTTTACCCTACATGCTAATAAAACAGGAACATGACACTCCTGAAAACAAGATTGCAAAATACAGAAAATGTGGTCTGACATTTTTTTTCTCCCCAAAGGAGGGACTGCCACTAACTAAAGTATTTCTTATGAAAGCTCGATTGCTTAAGATGCAGAATATTAAGAGAGAAAAACACTTTAGGACACAGCCATGTCACCAGCTGTTACTCACCCTTAATGAAATTGTTAAGTGATATTCTTCATAAATAGGTCAGAGAAACTTTTGAATTGTGAAGAATGTTTTATCTCTTTCTTTGAAATGTTTGTATTAAATTTAGAACTGGTAATTCATTAAGCTCATTAGCTCTGACTGGGAGAGTAGAGCAATATCTAGGATATAGATTTCAAGGCTTAAAAACCTTAGTGCTTACAAATAAACATGAAAGCAATGTGTGGAGGAAAAAATATGGGATCATAATATGTTTAACTGTTTTTTGAGCGTGGCCCTCTGGATTAATTAAGAACATTTTCTATATTCAGACACTTGAATATAAACAGAATACATTATGACTTTTGGTTAACTCTCTTTTAATAGGGGAAAAGAGAATGCATTATGATGAATACAGTGGAAGCTCTTTGAGACTATATTTTGTTGTTTGCTTTTTGGCTCCAGCTAAAAGAGGAGATAATCACTGAATTTTCCAGGATCCTGACTCCAGATTATATTATTATTGATTGACATTGAATTTAAACAGAAGTAGTTTTTAATATATATTTATGCACACGTGCATATGCTTTTTGGGTGCTTTGTCCTTTGTTGTAGATTTTAAAGGAATTAAAATGTTACTGAGTTCTGCCAAATACTTGATTTGTGTTAGAACTTTCTTTTAGTCTTAATAATTTCTGGGATAATACAATATTATTCCTGAATTAAGTTGCAGTTGGCTATACAGGCTTTCTCCTAGGAAAGAAGGATCAGGAAGAAATCAAGGACGTTGTATTTGGAAACAACTGTAGAATCAGAGTCCAATTTTGCTGTAACCTTCCAGTCATGGAAATTTTAGAAACAACCTTTAAGGAAGTTTAAACATGCTGCATTGTTATGTATTTTTTTTCCCCAATTATTTTCTGGTTTCTTCCTTGACTTGCTTTGTGGCCTTGAGATTATACTTAGCAGCTGTAAAATGGGTTTAAGAGCTCCTAACCACTTAAACAATTTTGGAGATTGCTGATGGAAGAATCATAAATTATTATTATTATAAGTTGATTAATTTTTAGGTAAATTTGCCAGTGTAACATCACCAAGAAACATGTTTATACCAGAGATGTTACAAGTATATCAACTGTACATTTCCAAATCCTTAGGGCTCAGAAAACACTAGTTTCCCAGGAATGTGGTACTGAAAGACACTCTAAATCTCTATCCAGTGCATGCTGTGCATGCCCAATAATTGAATTTGTTGGTCCATTTTTATGTGCATGTATTAAAATCCTCTCTGAATGTAAATATTTCTTTTTTGGTTTTTAGATAAATCGTCATAGAAGAAATCTTTCCCAACATAACTTAACCTTTACAGACATCATTAGTACACAGGACCCAACGGTAAGAATTGCTCTATGGAACTGATAAATCACTCTTGTTATTTAAATGTTTCTAATATAAGTGTTCCATGTGTTTTAGGAAGAATAAGGATGAGGATTTGGATACCTCAGTATGTTAAGGGATTTGAAAGGCTTTGAGTTTTTAGGAAAGAATAAGAATGAGGATTTGGATACCTCAGGATGTTAAGGGATTTGAAAGGCTTTGAGTAATCAATAAAAAGTATAATTTTAAAAGGTACAAAGCCATTTATACAGCTTGACTTTGCTGTTAATGCAATAGTACTCAACTCATATTTCATCTGTTTTAATATTTGGAATGTGACTGAGTCTTTGTCCTGTCTTTGCCCATAGAATAAGAATGAGGATTTGGATACCTCAGGATGTTAAGGGATTTGAAAGGCTTTGAGTAATCAATAAAAAGTATAATTTTAAAAGGTACAAAGCCATTTATACAGCTTGACTTTGCTGTTAATGCAATAGTACTCAACTCATATTTCATCTGTTTTAATATTTGGAATGTGACTGAGTCTTTGTCCTGTCTTTGCCCATGTTAAGGTATTTTTATTGTTATTATCAAGCTTTGTAAGTGAAAGTGGTCATGAAATTAGAAACATTGAAAGCACTGATTTTTTTCTGTTAAAAGAAAATGAATATGCAAATACAGATCCATTAAAAGACTGTTGATACTGTTACCTATGCAAACTTGCCAGGATTAGGTATGTTCAGAAGCTTTGAAATCTAAGAATATTATAGAATCTCTATCTGAAACAATGATAAATATTTTCCTTATAATTTCATAAGTTATTAGCCCATGAGAATACTAGTATTTTTGATTATTATTTAGAAACTCAAATATTTGCACATGTACACTCTCATCTTTACTAATCTTCTAAAAAGCAAATTTAAAACTAAAATCAACACAACCCCCCACCCAATAATTCCATTTGCCTCTTTCTATGCTAATTCTTCAGGGCATTTTGGGTCATTTTCTCAACCTTCCATATGCTGAAAAGGTGCAGGAAGGGCAGCAGCTTAACAAAAAATGATGATATTTATTGAGACAGAAACCACAGAGCATATCATTAGGATATATTTGAAGTTCTTTTTATTCTAATATCATCCATTACAGAAGTATTGTAAGTTGATTTGAAGATGTCTTGCAAGTATTTCCTTGAGGGGGGGAAAAAAAAATATAAGGAGAATGGGAAAGGGGATATTGACAGATGTTAAATGAGGGGAATGTAGCACCCCAAAGTTTATAAAAATATTGGGGCCATTCTACAAATCTTTTTATTAGTCACTGTGATAGTTTTGTAGCTTCACACATGCCCTTTATACTAAAAACAGAGAAACTGTGCACAGTATCAATTAAAACATACCATGCTAATTTCATTTAAAGACAGCACCTGTACTAACTCAATTAAAACAGTATAAGTGAAAGGCATTTTGCTTAGCACTGAGAGGTCTTATATTAACTGCAGCTCTTGTATTTTTTGTGGTGTTCAATTCTGAGCCATTTAATTTGTAACAAATGGTGGATTTGAGCCATGTAATTTAAGTCAGGATATTTTATATGCCCAATATTTGTTAGTGGATTTGATATTCCAGCTCAAGACAATTTTAAGGAAAATACGACTGAGCAGCAACATTTTCATCTGGAAGCACATCCAGTTTCTAACTTCTCAAGATGTGACAACAGAGGTGATTCAGATCTGATGTTGAAAAATCATATTTTCCTTTAGTTCTGGATTGGTTAAAATAACAGTTTGAAAAGGATGGTTGATAAACTTTGAAAGCATGAGATTTTGGGTCTGATTCAGAGAAGCAATCAACAGCTCGAATGGTTAGCCAATGCTCCTCCCAATTTCTGTTTCCAGATGGATAGAAATATTAGAAAGAATAACCTTTTTCATATGTTATTTGGCATCTCTGGCCCTGGCCAAGCACCAGAAGTTTTATGCTGCAAAAATGAACATTTAGAAGGTGAAGAAAAATATCAAAAGATGTAAAGTAAGAAAAAAAAATAGGTGGAGATGGGGATTAAACCTTATTTTAGCTCTGATAATTCATCCATCCATCACTAGATAAATAGTGACATGACTCTGCACAATAATCCCTGCATACTTTCTCTCTGGGTTTTTTTATGGCAATGATATGCATGACAGGAATTTGCATGAGATAAGTACAAATTATAGAAAATGTACATGCTAATCCTCATGTACCCATTTGAGAATGTCACCTAAATCATTGTCCACAGCCCTACAGACCTTTTCACAGGTACAGATATGTACACAGTGTATATATCTCATTATATGCTGCATAACAGCCATAGATAAGATTTAAGGAAATAGTTAAACATATTAACATACTAACATATATGTTAATCTAATGCTATTTTGTATAATCAAAATAAGACATGTTTGATTTAAAAATCCTTATATTGCCTGTTAAAGCATATTTTAATGGCTCTGCAGGCACCAAAATTCTATTGAAATTGTTACAAAACTGCCTTGTGATGCAATTTACTACAAAGACCATGTGGAATTTCTAATATCCAAGTCGGGCACTGACTAGTAGTGTTTGAAAGCAAAACCAGACCCACTCTGAAATACTATTTTGTTTCTTTTCCCATTACTGACACAGTTGAGACATCCTTAGCTAATGAGACCTGATGGGATGGCAGGTCATTGGGTTTGGCTGAAGACCAGTCATCTTGCTTTGTTTGGTTTTTCATTTTGAAATAGAAATTTACATAGCCAAAAATAACCCCTATCCCAAATTCTATATCACAGCTGTAAGATGGATGTTTCAGCAGATCAGAGAGTGGGGAAAAATAACCCCTATCCCAAATTCTATATCACAGCTGTAAGATGGATGTTTCAGCAGATGGAGGGGGGGGGGAAATAACCCCTATCCTAAATAGTATATCACAGCTGGACAAAGGATTTTTCAGCAGATCAGAAAGAACCAAGTGTCTGGAAGGGCCTCTGGCTCAAGGGGAGTGTTCGAAGACATAGATAGAGGAGCACAAATTGGCATGGAAAAAAATAGCAAGCCTAGGTCTTGCTTCTGATATGCCAGAACTCAAGTGCAGTGTTGGGACTCTAGAACCAGGTGTCACAGCCTCACACCACCACAGAGAAAGGACCAGGTCCCAGTGACAGCACAAACAGGGTTTGGGATCTTCAGTGGTGCTATCAGGTTGCAGATATTACATAGTGCTTTGCACAGGGAATAACTCAGGGCTTTGCCTTTTGGGGTGTATTCTGGAAAGTGCACCACACAGCTGTGTTTTCCTTTGTTCTAATTCCCCTTTCGGCTTGGATATCGAGAGCTGACAGAACTGCTCCATTTGGTTTTCTGTGCTATGAGATCATGTAGTTCAGCTGGAAACTTGGAGACAAGTTCTCCCTGCACATGGCTGCACACACTCCAATGGGGCATGACCTCCAATGGGCTGTGAGGGGTGAGCACCTCAATACCAGAGCTCATCCAAAAGACAGCACCACTTAAAAGCATGATGTCTTTCAGCATGAGCCTGGGTTTAGTGCTGACTCCAAGCAAAAGTGGCATCTATGAAGGCAACATTACTTTTCACCTTTTACAGACATTATTTGTTTCTCTTACATTGGTTACCCCTAAACATGACTCTTTTTAGAATATAGAAAGCAAGAGGTTTCTACAGAAGCATAGTGTGCTCCTCATAGCTATTGATGAAACTCAATACATGAAAGGATATGTTGATGCAATTTACTTGCAGCATATTTCAACTCATGTCTACTTGTACTTAGAAGTTTTACTTGCAGTAAAATAAATTTCTTCTAAATACATAAATAAAATAAAATTGTGGTTAATTCTGTACAGTAATTGACTTTAAATGTTGTTTTCAAATATTGAAAATATCCAAATACCATAAAAAATAGGTGACTAAACTGAGAATTAGTGAAAAAATACCCCACACTAGATGAACTGTATGCAGACTGTTATGCATATACTAAGTGGATTTATTCATCTGAATAAATGATATGGCTATGACCTTCTCTTTTTTCTTTCTTGCAGGTAGTGGAGAAAGAAGGATATCTTCTGAAAGCTAAAATAGCAGATGGTGGCAAGAAATTAAGGTATGACATGTGAATGTTACAGAATTTATCAGCTGCAAAATTCAGTTTAAACATATATAGATACTATTGCTGCTAATAGCCAAATTGCTGTTGTTTCAGTATTAAGTCAATGTATGATTCCAGTCCCAAACTCCACATGACAGCAGGTAAAGGGCTCATTGTGTGCAATGATCCTGTGTCAATGTTAACCTCTATATTATATAGGTTATACATATATTAAAGACAACATTAAGTCACTAGGTAAAACAATAATATCTTTTCCACTGGGCAAATTTTAGGTGCTGGGTGTGTCCTTGAGGGGTCAAGGATGGGCTGTGGGAACACAGCCTGTGGTGATGCCACAGGGATGTCAAAACAACATTATCAAAAGTGGTCAGCAATTACTCACTCACCACTACTGAAAGCAATGAGAATATTGATGCTGCCTTCATGAAGGGATTTGCTATGGTTTGCTGTATTTCAGTGTCTGTAAAGTGACATGACCAGCACTGTGTGTTACCAATGATGTTGTGGGAGTAATGTGAAATATTACATTTTCTGCTGAGAGAGAGGAGCCAGATAATAAGTTCTCATACCTATAGAGTCCTCAATCCTAAGGATCCTAAACATGATCATTGAAAATGGAGTCTGGGAGTCCCCATGTCCAATTCTCACTTGAAGCAAGACCATTGTGAACACTCAGCCAACCTTGCTGCAGCTGGGTGCCACTAGAAACTGGCATAACCTGTATTTTGGGACAAGGCATTGAAGCCAGAACACTTTATCTCCACTTTGGACCGTGGCAGAAGCTTCTACAGCATGTGCATAGGCTGGGCATCACCAGTGAAGATGTTCAGGCAAGGAGGGAGTTTCACCTTCCCAGTGCTTTGGGTCCTATAGTATGAAGCATCTCCAATGGCTCGATGGGAGCAAACAGTGTGGCTTGGCCACTGCTATTTTCAAACAGCCTCAAACGGTCTCATAGCCTCAGAGATTGTGAGCAGCACTGCAGCTATAACGTGCTGCCATCAGGTGTTCGTCTGACAGAATGCAAATGCTGCCACACATCTCGGGGCACCTCCTGCAGCCCCACGAGTCGGTAATAAGTGAACTCACATCATTTCCTTCTTAATTCTGTGTATTCTCCACATACTGATATTTATGGGTCTTTATGCAGAGTGAGGATGGGCAATAGAGGTACTTCTACATTTTGACTCCTCCTTTCTTTCACCTAAACTGGCTGTTCAGTACCTGGAAGGGGCATCTGGAAACAATGTTGGTGCTGCACAGCAAAAATTAGAATATTGTGAACTCAGTTTGCTCAGGAGCATGGAAGTATTAAGTCAGTGCTTGTATCCCATGAGACAGAGATGCTCAGAGGGCTGGAGCTACCTCTGCTATGAGAATTGGGATTGTACAGCCTGGAGAAGAGAAGGTTCCAAGGAGAGCTTAGAGCCCCTTTCAGTGCCTAAAGGGGCTACAGGAGACCTGGCGAGAGACTTCGGACAAGGGCATGGAGTAACAGGAAAAGCGAGAGACTTTGGACAAGGGCATGGAGTAACAGGAAAAGGGACAATGTCTTCACACTGACAGGGGGCAGGGTTAGGTGAGAGATTAGGAAAAAATTTTGGAACTGGTTGCCCAGATAAACTGTGGATGCCCCATCCCTGGGCATGTTCAAGGAGAGGTTGGATGAAGGTCTGAACAACCCAGTCCAATGGAAGGTGTCCCTGCCCATGTCCAAGCAGGGTTGAAACTAGATGACCTCTAAGGTCCCTTCCAACCCAAACCATTTCAGGATTCTATGGCGGTGCCAGGTCTCCCACTAAACCATATCCCTAAGTGCCACATCTAATTGTCTTTTTAAATCCCTCCAGAGATGGTAACTCCAGTATTGCCCTGAGAAGCCTATTCCCATGCTTAAATGTGCCATTACAGGCAGCTTCCTTATTTTAACTTGCCAGAGCACACACATGAATTAGTCTGTTTGTCACACATGTTTTCAGGTTTGCTGTCTTGGTTTGAGAGACAGGTGTCT
>NW_008668909.1:0-3637 GCF_000695815.1 Acanthisitta chloris
TCAGACATTGGAATGTGCTGCCCAGGGAGGTGGTGGATTCCCCATCCCTGGAGGTTTTCAAGCTGAGACTGGATGTGGCACTTAGTGCCATGGGCTAGTGACCACGGGAGGGTTGGATTGATGATCTTGGAGGTCTCTTCCCACCTGGTTGATTCCATGATTCTGTGGCCAGCAAGGAGATGTTTTCCATGCACACGTGGGTGCATGGCAGAGCTGTGGAGCTCTGCGCGTGGCCCACGTGTGTGTCTGTGTGTGTGCAGACAGCAGTGCCTGACGTGAGGCTGGCTCTGTTACACATGAGATCTGTAGCAGTTTAACGTGCGTTCCAGGAGAAATTCTGTGTTGCAGTCACAGGGCAAACCTCCTGTGCCATGGCTGGTGAGTCAGCAGTGAGGGCAGGCAGGATTTGGAGCTTTTATTTTCCTTCTGCAGGCTCAGGCAGAAGCTGTCAAGTTGTGTGTTAGTGTGCAGTGCTTGAGTGAGTCCCCACTGAAAGTTCATCTTTACTACTGCCAGCACCTTCGTGGCAGCACAAGTTGCTCTTCACCGTTCCCTGGGCTGGTATTGTGCGTGGAGAGTTTCTCAGGTTCTGCTGTAATTTAAGCAGGGTATTTCTTTTTTAAGTCCTGACTGGTGCAGGCTGAGGTTTGTCAGTGGTTGGCAGGATTGTACCTCACCTGATTGGCTCTGAATTAACAAGCTGCTCTGTTTTCTCTGCTTGTTGCTGAGCTGTTCTCCCAGGAAGAATTCCCTTTTGTGATGGAGTTCTCTGCCTGTTCCTCTCTAGTTGTATCCAGAAAAATCTGCTGAACAGCTCCAGCACACAGATGGGCCAGTTGTGTGGCTCAGAGATGGAGCAGTCCTCTAGCCCAGAGATGTTCCAGTTCTCTGACTCAGAGGTGCACCAGTTCTGTGGCCCAGAGATCTTTTAGTTCTCTGGCTCAGGCATGTTTTACTCCTCTGGCCCAGAGATGGGCCAGTTCTCTGGTTCAGTGATGTTTTAGTCCCATGGCCCAGAGAGGGACCAGTCCCATGGCCCAGAGAGGGACCAGTTCTCTGGCTCAGGGATGTTTTAGTTGTGGCCCAGAGATGGACCAGTCCTGTGGCCCAGAGATGTTTTAGTCCTGTGGCTCAGTGATGTTTTAGTCCTGTGGCTCAGTGATGTTTTAGTCCTGTGGCTCAGTGATGTTTTAGTCCTGTGGCTCAGTGATGTTTTAGTCCTGTGGCTCAGTGATGTTTTAGTCCTGTGGCTCAGTGATGTTTTAGTCCTGTGGCTCAGTGATGTTTTAGTCCTGTGGCTCAGTGATGTTTTAGTCCTGTGGCTCAGTGATGTTTTAGTCCTGTGGCTCAGTGATGTTTTAGTCCTGTGGCTCAGTGATGTTTTAGTCCTGTGGCTCAGTGATGTTTTAGTCCTGTGGCTCAGTGATGTTTTAGTCCTGTGGCTCAGTGATGTTTTAGTCCTCTGGCCCAGAGATTTTTTAGTTCTGTGGCTCAGTGAGGTTTTAGTCCTCTGGCCCAGAGATGGACCAGCTTTCTGACTGTGAGGTGTTCCACTTCTCTGGCTCAGAGATGTTCTAGTTCTCTCTCTGGCTGAGAGATGGACCGGTTCTCTCTCTGGCTCAGAGATGTTTTAGCTCTCTGGCTGTGAGATGGAGCAGCTCTCTGGCTCAGAGATGTTTAGCTCTCTGGCTCAGAGATGGAGCAGTTCTCTCTCTGGCTGAGAAATGCACCAGTTCTCTCTCTGCCCCAGAGATGTTTTAGCTCTCTGCCCCAGAGATGGACCAGAACTGCAGCATATAGCACCAGCAGCTTTCTGTTTGTTCCTCTAATCCTTCTGAGGGTTTTTCAGGACAAGGCCTTTGTCCTGTGTGTGTTGATGCCTTTACTACCAGTAGCCCTTCCAGTTGCACCAAGGGAATAAAATCAGGAATGGGAACACATTTTCTTGTCAGACTGGTCCAAAAATACTGCTGCTACAGCTTCCACAGTCAAACTTCCAGTAAAAGATAATGAACTTTCTGGTTGTTGAGGAAATTATTTAGGTCAGGTGCATCAATGTATAAAAATACCTCTCTGATGTTGTGTGGTAGGGGCTGTTACGAACCAGGACTACAATACCAAACAATTTAGTCCTGTTTTCTCCCTGTGCTACGAGATGTTTTCTAGTATTACAAGTTATTTTCGCTCTTACGAAGGTGTTCTGAAATTACTCTCATTTGTATTCACCCGAGTCTGCTTTATTTGCTGAGCATTTCAAGCCTCAAGTTGTGAACTTATTCAGCGTAATTCCTTCACATCTGACTTCTCTCCTTGCTGAATTGTTTGCCTCAGAGTAAAAGGGAAGAAAAGTAATATCAAAAGCATTTTATTTGTAACACATCCCCATGTAATTGTTCATTTCAACCTGCAGACCTCAAGGTGCCTTAGAAATGTCCTTTGAAGCGATGGCTCAGGATTTTGCTGGAGGGAACCTGCAATATTTTTTTGCCACGGTGCTCTCCTGACTTCCCAGAAGAGCAGCTCAGGGATCCAGAGATGCTGAGTGTCTGTGCAGCACCACATCCCCCAGCCTTGGCCCTTTGCTCCTTCCTCCTGGGATGCTCCTGCTGAGAAATCAAGTGTCCCCTTGACCCCTTGCAGGGAGAAGCTGCTCTCTCTGAGTGGAAGCCTCATGGGGAGACCTGTTTATAGTTGGTGCTAGCTTAATGTAATAATTTTAGACTGCTTTATCATTACTGAAGTGATGAAGCCAGACAAAGTGTGCCTGGTTTGTGTCAGGCTTGGGTAGGCAAGGCTGGTCTGGTTGTTAGTGAGCAGAGAGGGACTGGAGTGCCGTGGTGCATCCACACCAGCCCTGGCAAAATGTTGGTGAGCTCAAAAAACCCAAACCAGTCAAGGCATGAAAGATTGGAAACTCTGTGGTCTTGAATTAATGATTTCAGCTTGTGTAGCCACGAAACAAAAAAGCTCTTGGCACACATCTCTTGGTGACTTGTGTGCATGGAAGAGAGAGTGGAGCTGCTCATTTACACTGGATTCCAGGGACACTTGACAGGCATTTATGTTGGCCCATCCTCACACTGAAGGAGGACTGCAAAGTCATCAAGCACAGGTTGATGTCCACTGAGGGATCCTCCTCAGCACTGAGCTATGATCCACAGGTCAGGCAGCTCAGTGCAGTAATTGAAGCTTTAATTGCCACTGAGCTTCCTGACTCTCTGAGCAGCCTAATTGTGCCTTTTAAGAGTAGGGTTGAACCTTTCCCTTTTTTTTTTTTTTTTTCTTGCAATCTAACAAATCCATAATTGCACCAGCAAAACATTTGCTCCCAGAGATAAGGGCACTTTGTTCATGTGGGTAATTAGTTTGACCCGGCCAGATGCTGCCTGATAAAGCACAGCAGAGAGCTGTAGTCTGGTGTGCTGAAGGATTTAATCCCCTCAAATTGTGGCACAGCAGGTGTGTGTGGTCAACAGCCAAAAGTCACCAGTGAGGGTGGATTCAGTCCAGAGGTGCAGCACAGCCTTCTCTGGTTCTCACCTCTGTCAGCTGCTGAAGGGAGAATCATAGAATTTAGGGGTTAGAATGGAGCTTAGAGCTCATCCAGCCCCAAACCCCTGCCCTGGGCAGGGACACC
>NW_008668909.1:4307-5221 GCF_000695815.1 Acanthisitta chloris
TCCTCACAGGGAGATGCTCCAGTGCTCTGAGCAACTTTGTGGCCTCCTCTGGACTTGCTCCAACAGTTCCATGTCCTTCTCATGTCGAGGACATCAGAACTGTCTGCAGTATTCCGGGTGGGTCTCCCAGGGAGGAGAGATCCTTGTGCTGGTTGTGCTGACACACAAAGTTGATCAGGGATTTTATATTCCTCTTTCAATTCTGTTTTCTTCCTAACTCCTCCTCGCAGGACATTGCACAACCTCAGTCCGCTGTGTGTGTTTTCACTTCATTGCAGCCCTCTCTCTTTCCTTCAGTTCACATCCTTCCCCCATGGAGATGCTCCGAGGGCTGAAGCTCCTCTGCCCTGGAGCCAGGCTGGGAGAGCTGGGGGTGTTCAGCCTGGAGAAGAGAAGGATCCAGGGAGACCTCAGAGCCTCTTCCAGGGCCTGAAGAGGCTCCAAGAGAGCTGCAGAGGGACCTGGGACCAGGGATGGAGGGACAGGACCCAGGGAATGGCTCACCCTGGTTTGGGTGGGATATTGGGAAGGAATTCCTGTCTGTTGTGGTGGTGAGACACTGTGCCAGGCTGCCCAGGGAGGCTGTGGCTGCCCCAACCCTGGCACTGTCCATTCCAGGTTGGATGAGCCTTGAGCAACCTGCTCTGCTGGGAGGTGTCCCTGGGTGGGACTGGATGGGCCCTGAGGTCCCTCCCAACCCAAACCAGTTTGGGATTCTGGAGTCCCTCTGCCCTTCAGCCAGGCTGGGAGAGCTGGGGGTGTTCAGCCTGGAGAAGAGAAGGATCCAGGGAGACCTCAGAGCCTCTTCCAGGGCCTGAAGAGGCTCCAAGAGAGCTGCAGAGGGACCTGGGACCAGGGATGGAGGGACAAATGTGTTCCCACTGCCACAGGGCAGGGGGTGTGATAAAATGAGC
>NW_008668910.1:0-610 GCF_000695815.1 Acanthisitta chloris
GGCATCATCCCCGCGGATCTCACCCACAGCACTTCTCCCGCTCCCCCGGTCCCGGCAGTCCCTGCCGCCAGCAGAGCCGCTGTCGGAGCGGGCATAGGGTGGATCGATGGCGCGGGGGTTTTTCGCGGCGTTCGAACTGAAGGCAATTCTATCGTAACATCAAAATACATCACGTCAGCTCTTGCACCCGGCCGTGCATCGATTTTGACCGCATTGGGCCCTGTTGCGTTTTTCCTTTTCCCATTCCCATTGCCCTCTCCGGACGAGCTCGCTCGGCGGAGGCTCTGTTAATAATTCCCTAACTGAGTCTCACTGATTAAAGCCTTAAAAATTCTCACTGGGGTGAAATGGATTACCCGGCAGATTAGGAGAGGATTATCTCTGTCATTAGGGCTGCAATAGTTTGTCCGGCAGGGTCTGTCGAGGTTTATCGAAAGTGACTTTCCAGCGTGCCAGTAGCACGGGCAGAGATCAAACCCCGAGTGGAAACGTTCCCCACTCTATCAGCAGAGCAAGACAGGGCCAGCTCCGGGAAAGTAATAAATGACTCGACTTCAAAGCCCCTGACATCGGCGTGATAACGGCAGGGAAACGCGTGAGTCACGGGAGG
>NW_008668910.1:622-1778 GCF_000695815.1 Acanthisitta chloris
CCACTTCTTGGAAAGTCCTGCCTGCAGATGGACCACGCGAAAAAAACAACGAGAAGGGAAGGTGGAGACCTCCGCGCGAAGCCAGGAAGGCGCCCACGCGTGGCCACTGTCCCGGGACAGGGAAACTGAGGGAGTCTTCCCACAGAGGGGCGATGCCTCGGTGAAGAGGCCCCGCGTTCACGTCCAGCCGAGAAGCGGACCCGGGGACCTGGGCAGAGACTGGGATGAGTGACCCCGGGGGAGAACTGGGGCCCCGGGGAGGGATGGACGGGCGCCTCCACCCTCCCTGCACTGGGAGAGCCCAGCCAGGCTGTCCACGGGTGGGGAGCAGTGGCAGGACCTCCGCGAAGGGCTCCGCAGCCTGCCCCTGTCCAGCGTGCACGGCCGGGGGCCCCGCGGGCTCTGCTGTGCTGCCCACTCCCCTCCGAGCGGGAATACGAATCCAGCCTGGGAGAGACCTGAGGAGGGCTCCAGAGATACCACCTGCTCGCAGTCGGGGTAGCTGCGAGGCCGCGGCAGTTTGCTCAGGACTACATCCGATTTGGTCCTGGAAACTTTCACGGGTGGAGCCTGCATAAGCTCTCAGGGGAACCTGTGCTGCTGCTTCACCCTCCTCGGGCTCAGATGGGTGTAAAGTTTGCACCTCTCCCGTTTCTCATGGCGGAAGAGGTTTTCCGTGCGTCTGGACTCCCGTTTCGATTCACACCCATCGTCCCTCACCCTCGCACCATACACCTCTGTCCAAACCTTCTGGATGCCCGTCCCACAGTGCTGTAGCGTGTCTGCCCCAGACTGAGCCAGCCCAGCCACCGCAGCCTTCCCACCCGGGACAGCTGCTCCAGCTTTCTCTGCCTCGTAGGACCTTCGCCCCAAACGGCGTGTTTCCTGCACCGGCTGTCCCCCAAACCGTCCACAGATCTTAGATACAGTCTCACGAGCGCCAAGTGCGGGGAATAGTCCCTCCCCTCCGTCTCCTGGGCCGTGACCGTGTTCATGTGGCCCAGAGCTGCTGCTGGCATGCCGTGCGCTCGGGGCACACGACCAGTTCCCACCCAGCTCGCTGCCCACCGGTGCTTGGGGTAGGCTGCTCCGAGAGACGTGGAGCACGGCGGGCAGGAGGTCCCTCGGCGTCCCCAGCAGTAGCTTGGCAGAGGCA
>NW_008668911.1:0-3654 GCF_000695815.1 Acanthisitta chloris
CAGAGCGAGTCCCGCGGAGGTCTCGGAGCCGCTGCCCGCTCGCTGCCCGCCCTGCCTTTTCCTCTTTCCCGAGGGTTTTGTACGCCAAACATGCGCACGGCCCGGCCGAGGGCTCCTCGTCGGGCCCTTCGGGCTTGCTTCTAACTCCTCAAGTTTCGCTCGACTCTCGTCGGCCCGCCCTCCCTTTCCACTCTCGTTTCTGTTTCTTGCCGCTGCTAGGAGCTCATCACAATCTGAGGTTCCTTCTCGTCAAATCTCTGTCAGAGCTCCAGGTTTACAAAGCTCTGCGCCGCCGCTGCGGTTGTGCCAAGCCGTGCAGAGTCAGGGTTTCCCAAATAAGGCAGGGAAGCGGCGCGATGTTCCCTTTGAAATCCATCTAGGTAGCCCTGGCTCGGGCTCTCGGGGAGCCTGGTCGCGGTGGGATACCCGGGGTTAAAACTGAGTAGGCCTTTTAAGGAGTCGGTAGCACAAAAGAGGATGATGAATGATTCTCCTTTTAGGAAGGAGTCTGAGTGGGTAAGCTGGTAATTACAGTTCATAAACTTTTCCCTGCTGCCTTCGCTAGGATGACTGGAGCAGGGCAGCTATTTCTTGCTTTGGTACAAAAACGGTAGCAATCAAACTAGGAGTTTTCAAAGGAACTCCCAGGAGGTAACTTCAAAACTTGAGCATAGCTCCTTGTGCTCTTTCCTGAGTGATGGAAGGCTAAAAAATTAATATGTCTTCCCAGTACAGTCTTGGGAAAAAACACCCTTTCCTTACTTAGATAACAGAAAAAAATCTGACCTTTGAAACATCAAAGTTGGCATCTCAGTTTGCTGTAATGAGCCATATGTATCTGCCAGGGTAAAAGAAAAATCTCTGTTCTGAAAAGGCATGGTTGTAAGCAATAGAAACTGCAGGCCAGCATATGCACAGTAGAAAATGCTCTTAAATTGTCAGCTGCAAACACCAAAGATGGATGCATTTAACTTTTGAGAGCAGGTAGTTAAGGCAGCACAGCTATTTGCTTGCAGGAATTTAAGTGCAGGCAATGATTCTAACTTCCCAAAACTGCAAGGTGATATGAAATTTGGAACAGTTGAATCAAACTGAACTCCTTTAGTGAAGCTAATATTGATTAGGGGTTTTTCAGTGACAAAGTCCTTGCAGCATGAATGCAGTTCACTCATTTATAAGCAGTCTTGGTTTAGAAGCCCTTTGGAGCACATCTAAACATGTGCACATCAGCATGAGAAGAGCCAAACAACATGTCCTGGGTTGCAGTGGGGGGCATCCAATGGTATGTATTCCGAACGACATGTCCTGGGTTGCAGTGGGGGGGTATCCAATGGTATGTATTCCATTATCATCTCCACAAGCTGTTAAAGCAGGTGGGGCAGTGATCATTATCACCTTGTCCCTCCCTCAGGGCAATCCTGATGGCTCCCTCAGGGGGCTGCGGTCAAGGACCCATGCATGACACATATTAAATTGTACTTCTGATTCAGAGTCTCTCGCGGGTTTGCTTTTCAAACCAGCACACTACACCAGCGTAAAGGGTCTTTCTTTGCAACTATGTAACTGTCCACAGCATAGATGCGCACACTACACCAGTGTAAAGGGTCTTTCTTTGGAACTATGTAACTGTCCACAGCATAGATGGTAACAGAAGAATGCAATCAAGTTGCTTCCCAAACAGTTGCATAGTGTTTGAAAGAATCAGAAAGGTGGATGAGGTTTAGTGACTTAATAAATTGCGGGAGAGGATTGTCCATGATTCGCTGGTAAATGAAAAAAGAAGAAATAGATACCAGATCTGAGGAACTTGCCTCTCTGGCAGATGGTAGTAGTAAAGCCAGGATATGGTAGAAAGTCTAGGAGAGGGAACTAGACTGAAGCTGCTTGTTTGTTGTTGGGAGTTTCTTTTATCTAGGCATGCTAATTCCTTCCTTTAAGACAATTTCTATTCTTATCCCTTCCCTCTTTTACTCCATAACTTAAACTGAAATATATGTATTTTTATTCAACAGCTCCACTGTTCATTCTGCTTAGTAAGATGCTGTGAAGCAAATGGGACTTCTGAACAAGCAGAAAAGACAACGTGAAAGGGTTCTTACAGTAATAGAGATCAAAATAAAGAGTGGTCAAGGTGATACAATGGTTTTTTGGATGAAGAGTTTTTGGTATATTTTGATTTTATTTTTTTCCCAAACTGAATGCAGCTCTCATTATAGGTGGCTGGTTTGGTCACTTTATTTAAACACTAGAGGTTGCATCAGGGCAAGGGAAGGCATTAGTGTGTGTTTATTGCAGCAGCTGTATCCATAAGTGCTGCAAACCCTTATGATGTGAGTGACACCATATGCTCCACCGGATGCATTTGAACGTGGAAAGGTTTTGGCTGTGATTGCCTCCTGACAGTAGCCTTGGTGGCTTCTAGTAACCATGCAGAGGAATGAGTAAATTGGATAGATGCTTTGTTCGGCATATCAAGAAAGGGAAAGGTTGCAAATGCCTCCACTATGAATAGCTTATCTGGATTTAATACTGCTCTTACCTTAGCAAAATGCTGCTGCCACACTTGGTAGAGTCCACTTAAGTTTACTACAACAGCTTTTTAATTGGAAGTTCCCTCTTCACCTCTAGGAGTCATAGATTAGTGAGGATGGGTACAAATGGGCCATTTAACGGATACATGATAGTAGAGAAAAACTTGTCAAGGTCAGTTGAATCTGTTCTTCTCAGAAATAATTGAGACAAAACTGCCCAACAAGACAGTCCAATGGCTGCAAAATGTCTTCAAGAGGTGCACGGTTCCTATTGATCATGTTGGGGTGGACTAGAAATGACATCAACTATATGGATTATACATCAGCCTTAGGGTGCCAAAACATTTATGTATCCTTCTGGTTTTATTCATGAGTATTGCTCATGAAGTAAAAAACCAACTGTAACAGTAACATGAAACTTTAAATAATCTGAATGACTTAAGTGACTTGGAAAATAGAAGCCTTGAAACAGGTAAAAGACAAACATAGAGATGGGACTCAGCTTCTTTGGTCTTATTCCTTAAGTAGTTGGTGGTAATGTAATTTATCCAAAATCTTATAATGGCTCACTCAGCCTGTCCCCTTAGTGATCTGGACATCTTGTTGCTGCTTTCTTCCCATGACATCTTTGAAAGAGTGAGGAACATAATTTTCCACTTCAGGCCAGGGCTTGTTTCATAATCTAATGTAGTTGTATTCCTGCTTTTAATGGTCATACCTTTATATGATTACAGCTTTTAAACTACATATGTGATTTTTAGCTTTTTTTAAGATAAAATTTTTATGGTTCTCCATATTTTAAAAATAAATGTGCCCTAATAGCAAATATCCTGGATTCTCATGCTTTTAAAGGTGTCTTGGTGTGAATTGCTAATGTCTTAGTCATCTTTTAGGTTAGGTGGGACTCCTAAAAGAAAATAGAATGAATACTGAAAACTGCCAATAAGACTAGAGAAAATGAGTAACTTGAATCCACCACTGTATCCTCCGGTTTCTGTAATCAGGATATGCATAACGCAATGGGCCATTCAGCTGCAGTGTAGCTGGAATATTCCAAGCAAATGTTTTTCATCTGCTGCAGCAGAGATTCTTATCTTATTATGAAATAATTTTGCTATGCAGT
>NW_008668911.1:3673-5059 GCF_000695815.1 Acanthisitta chloris
AGAAGGCATTTTAGCAGAGTTGTAAACTGTGAAAGCACATCTGCATGTGGCCTTTGTGAATTATGAATGTTACAACCACTTGTGCTTGCTGTGTAGGTACAACAGTTCCACTGCCAGGCATAAAACATAGCATAAACCAACGTTTGTGAAACTGAGTCTAGGAAAGGTGTGTGCTCTGGTATGTTACACCATGGATTTTTGTACCTATCTCAAGGTTCTGCTGCAACCCAGTGCTCAGGTACAAAAGTAAAAATTCCTGTTTTCTTCCTCCTATAGCTTTGACATAGAAAATTCTGGAAATGAATGAACACAGAGCTCATATATATGTAGAATGTTAGTAAATATATACCATATGCAACAATGATTTGCTGTGGCTAGTGTGTGAAGCACAAATCCTGCGAGACTGTCTCAAACCACCAAGTGGGTAATTGGTGTAACAGATCCTCTTGGAGCACACAGATTTTGCACCTGGTCAGTTTGTGGCTTCAAGTCTTGGGACGTTCTTACTTTGTATTAAGATGTAGGTGCATTGCTGAGTAATTGCATGAAATATGCCCTGAATCCAAGTAGCTGTGTGAGAAAGACTGGTTTGATTTTTACATTGTTTTGCAAAGTTTCCTGTAGACTTTTCAGCACAGGCGCCTCAATTTTTCTGTTATTTCAGTTTCAAAAGGCTGTAGCTCCTTGTTTCTAGTACTAATCTAAAAGTTCAGCGTCCTCATACAAAACAGTAGCTGAGGTGTCTTGTCTCTTTCACTTAGCCCATCCTAACCCCACTCTCTTGCTTGACCCAGGCAGCCAAGAGAGGGAGTCTCAGGAAACTTGCAGAGCAGAGGATCAGAGCAGTAGCAGTTAGGGAGATGAGAAGTGGGTGCAGGGGAGCCCATCTGCCTTACCTGGAAGCGTCTGCTTTGGAACTGCTGCTGCTGCTGGCTTCTCCAGCCAGAGAAATGGCAGGCAAGTGGGAAGGCCCAGCAATTTACTGTCACCTGGGAATCCCTCTAACTTGTCTTAAACTGTAGGAGACCCTTTACTGAGGGTGTTTCTTAAATGGCCTCAGTGCTTTGTAACTGGCTACCAGCTGAAGAAGTTAGATGCTGTTTATGGAGTCCCTTAAAGACCTTGGTGTTAAAGCATGCAATAAAAATACTTGAACAACAGCCCAAGGAGGGAAAGGATGACTCCTTATCTGATCTCTTCAGAAAAGCATGGAGGGTTTAATTTATATCTTTTTGTGCATGCCTTCACTGCATATAGTATCTCTGCCCGTCTGTTTTCATTAAATTCATGGTACAGCAAGATCCAGGAGATGGATTGTTGGCTACTTCTTTGTGCTTCCCTGGGAGCTCTACTAGATTCTTTCTTCCAATAACCATAAACTCCTTG
>NW_008668912.1:0-368 GCF_000695815.1 Acanthisitta chloris
CCAAAAATTACCCAAAATTACCCAAAAAGTACACAAAAAATTACCGCAAAAATCACCCCAAAAATTACCCCCAAAATCAACCCAAAATTCACCCCAAAATTACACAAAAAATCAGCTCAAAATCACCCCAAATTCCACCCAAAATCACCCCAAAATCACCCAGAAATCAGCCAAAAAATCCGCCAAAATCACCCCAAAATCAGCCAAAAATCACCCCAAAAATCAGCCCAAAATCAGCCCAAAAATCAGCCAAAATCACCCAAAAATCACCCCAAAAATCACCCCAAATTCACCCGAAAAGTCAGCCAAAATCAACCCAAAAATCACCTAAAAATTTGCCCGAAATCAGCCCAAAATCACCCAGAAAT
>NW_008668913.1:0-2184 GCF_000695815.1 Acanthisitta chloris
TGGGACCAGTACCCTGCCAGCCCCTGGCCCTGGCACAGGGGTGGCTCAGGGGTGCTGGCACACCCCAGGGACAGTGCTGAGCCCCAGAGGTGTCTCTCTGTGGCTGAGTGATGGTGACTGTGAGGCCCAGGGCAGCAGGGACTCAGCACCAATCTGGCATGGATCCAGCACCAATTCTGCATGGATCCAGTACCAGTCCGGCACTGATCTGGCATGGATGCAGCATTGATCCAGAATGGACCCAGCACCAATATGGCACCGATCGGGCATGGATGCAGCATTGATCCGGCAACAATCCAGCATGGACCCAGCACCAGTCCAGCATGGATCTCGTATCAATCCAGCACCGATCTGGCATGGATGCAGCATTGATCCGGTAACAATCCAGCATGGACCCAGCGCCAGTCCAGCATGGATCTCGTATCAATCCAGCACCGATCTGGCATGGATGCAGCATTGATCCGGTAACAATCCAGCATGGACCCAGCGCCAGTCCAGCATGGATCTCGTATCAATCCAGCACCGATCTGGCATGGATGCAGCATTGATCCGGTAACAATCCAGCATGGACCCAGCGCCAGTCCAGCATGGATCTCGTATCAATCCAGCACCGATCTGGCATGGATGCAGCATTGATCCAGAATGGACCCAGCACCAATATGGCACCGATCGGGCATGGATGCAGCATCGATCCGGCAACAATCCAGCATGGATCCAACACCAATCCAGCATGGATCTGGCATCAATCCAGCACCGATCTGGCATGGATGCAGCATTGATCTGGTAACAACCCAGCATGGACCCAGCACTGATCTGGCATGGATGCAGCATTGATCCAGAATGGACCCAGCACCAATATGGCACCGATCGGGCATGGATGCAGCATTGATCCGGCAACAATCCGGCATGGACCCAGCACTGATCTGGCATGGATCTGGCACCTGTTCTGCATGGATCCAGTACCAATCTGGCACTGATCGGGCATGGATGCAGCATTGATCCAGAATGGACCCAGCACCAATATGGCACCGATCGGGCATGGATGCAGCATTGATCTGGTAACGATGCAGCATTGATCTGGCAACAATCCGGCATGGACCCAGCACCGATCTGGCATGGATGCAGCATTGATTCAACACCAAGTCACCTTCATTCCAGCTCTGATGTGGCATCACAGAGTCACAGAGTTGGAAGAGACCTCCAAGCAACCTTCATTGAGTGGAACCTGTGGCTGGTCCCACATTGTCACCAGAGCAGAGCTCTGTGCCATGTCCAGTCATTCTCTGAGCCCCTCCCTAGGCAGCACATCCCAATGCCCGACAGCCCTTTCCATGGGGAAATTCCTCCTGATGGCCAAACTGAACCTCCCCTGGTGTAGCTAGAGGTGGTTCCTCTGGGAGAAGGAAAATGGGGAAATAAATTTAAGGGAGAGAAAAAGAGAAAAGTTGGAAGAAGCAGAGAAAATATGGAAGAAAAAAAAAAGCTGAAATGGATTTTTTCTCATTCCATATTACCATGGAATTGTGGAATCCCAGGCTGGTTGGAGTGGGAAGGGAACTTAAAGCTCATCCAGTGCCACTCCTGCCCTGGGCAGGGACACCTTCCACCAGCCCAGGTGGCTCCAACCCCATCCAACCTGGCCTGGAACACTCCCAGGGATGGAGGAGTCACAGCTGCTCTGGGAATTCCATCCCAACCCCTCACCACCCTCACAGCCAGGAATTCCTTCCCAATATCCCATCTGTCCCTGCCCTCTGGCAGTGGTAGCCCATCCCTTCTGTCCTGTCCCTCCATCCCTTGTGCAAAGTCTCTGGAGCAGGATCAGGTGGGTTAAACCGAGAAGGAAACTTGTGGGTTGAGCTAAAAGCAGTTTAATACTTGGAAAGAGAAGTGAAAAATTTTGGAAGGTAGGAAAAAAGCCTAAAAGGGAAGAAAATACCCAATGTGACCCTTCTATGCCCACCCTGAGCCCCCCAGCTGCACCTCGACACCACGGCTTGGTGTGGCAGGAGCCCTCGGGGCTTGGCCAGTGTCCCCCTGCAGCAGGGGGTCCCTGTGCCCCCTGGGCTGTCCTGGTGGCCCTGGTGACTCC
Source organism: Acanthisitta chloris (assembly GCF_000695815.1). Classification (NCBI taxonomy): domain Eukaryota; kingdom Metazoa; phylum Chordata; class Aves; order Passeriformes; family Acanthisittidae; genus Acanthisitta; species Acanthisitta chloris. The sequence continues at coordinate 2,093 of NW_008668913.1, forward strand.
ATCCCTGAGCTCTCATCTTCGCTGGCAGTGGTGGCAGGAGAGGCAGAGGTGGCAGAGGTGGCCTCCTGGCTCAGTGGGTGCCATTGGCAGCT
>NW_008668914.1:0-13298 GCF_000695815.1 Acanthisitta chloris
AGTGTCTGGTAGTTCCAGGAGAGGAGACAGTAAATACGAATCTCTAACACTACTGCTAACTCCTGGGTACAGTAACAAGACAATTTGGCTCTGACAACTTTTCAGTCAGGATTCCATCAGCTAGAAAGCCTAATTAAGAAATGTAGACTGGATTTTGGATTGTGCAGCTTGCAAAGATCTTAATAAAAAAAGCATTTGCTCTTCCTTGCCACCAGAACTTTACTGTCAGCAGCTTTTCAGCCTCATGAGATGAGTTGGGAGGGAAAAAATCATTACAGCAGTACATGAAAAAACACAATATACTATGACTGAAATTAAAAGTTGCACTAACTGGTCCCAGTGTAGACACTCAGCCCACCTTCCCCCACACTAAGATTGTGTTCTTAGGACTGAGCCACACACCACATCCACTTATCCCCCACAGAACACTACACAGTGAATGATCCCTTTCACTAGTTCATGTCGTGCATAGATCTGAGACTTTCTGAACATGAAGACACCAAGTGTGATGTTATATACAGATTTAACAGAAAACTGCACCAAACTTTTTCTTAACTTGGCCAATATTCGACTCCCCAGGACAACCTATCACGAAATACCATAGGGAACTATCCACCACGAATGTCACACCAAACAGTTCCAGACTTACCATTAGCTACATATGTGATCTTGCAGAGGATGTTGTCCCTGCTGATCTCCTTGTTCCCCTCTGGTGGGCTCACTAATGTCTGACAGATCATAGCAATGTTGATTTTGGCACGGACACAGCGATTGTTGAGCTGGCAAAAGACACATGTTGGTAAGCCTCAAACTAACTCTGGTTCAGCAAACTTATGATCACTAACATTTTGATTCACTATGCAGGCTGAGACACCCTAGGAGCTGTTTCTGAGGGTTTGCAGTCTAGCACTGCCTGGATCTAACACGAAAGGGATGTGGTGAATAGGGAAAGGACTGCACTAAAATGCCTCTGAATCTCAAGTTTCTGCTTCCTTAACACATATTACTTTAATTATTGTTACCAATCAGTAAAGAAACATTGAAAGAAAAATGTATCAGTGTCTGCAAATACCAACTAATATGTTTTCACTTCAAAACAGGCTAGGGCATAGCAATCCAAAGGAAACAATCATTGCTGCTCTGACACAGCCAAGGCAAAGCTGTGCATGGTGGAGACAATCCCATCTACAGTTACACCATCCTACTCCTGCATCTGACAATATTCAAGAGTTACAGATTTGATTCCATACAAAATAACCTCAAACTCTTCAAAATGTTTTCACATCTCCATAAATTTTGCTTGTGACCTGTTGAAAGCACCTTAGATCTGACAACTGTCAAGACTCAAGGCAAGAAAGCTTTAGGCTCAGAATGTCTTCATCAGGTCACTGTGCCATCTAGTTTAAAACAACTCTATTTTGGTTCACTTCCCTCACACTAGTATTCCACATGCATTAGCACACAGCAGAAAAGCAGGACCTTCAAAGCAGAACTTCACAGAATCAAACCAATACTTACAGGAGCACTGTCATGCTCTACAGAGAAGTTGCACACAATCCATGTCTCTGGGTCATTTTCACTGAACGCTGGTATCTTTCTGATGGCAGACAAGTACAGCACGTCCCTTTGAGAGGCTGGCCACACCCTCTGCAGAGAAACACCTGAACATAAGCTTTTCCAGGTTTGCAAATTAAGTACTTACTATCCTTAGATACAGGGGAAAAAACAAGCAAGGCAAACCAGGTCAGTTATGGCATGAAGTGTCTTCAAGTTAGCAATTTCGTTTTCAAAACTGGAAATGAATATAACTGTTGCAAACAGGTAACAGAAATCTCAGGTTGTGTGGTTATGCTTCAGATCAGAAAAATTAAGGCAAAACTTTAAGGCCTTTGAAATCACAGAATCAATCAGGTTGGAAAAGACCTCCGAGATCACCAAGTCCAACACATGACCTAACACCACCATGGCAACCAGACCATGGCACTGAGTGCCATGTCCAGTCTCTCCTAAAACACCTCCAGGGATGGTGACTCCACCACCTCACTGGGCAGCACATCCCAGTGTCTAATCACCCTTTCTGGGAAGAAATGCAGAGAGCCAAGCTGCGATAGCTTTTCCGGTAGACAACAGGAAGAGGCAGCTCCTGTCCTGTTCCCTCAACCCCAGGTTTACAGCTCAGTTAATACTTGTAAGCTACAAACTGAACCAGCGTTTAAGCATAACAAGATGTATCTACAGTTGCTTATGTCCCTGGAGAGAAAGAGAGAGAAGAGATATTTTTTAAAAGTATTATAAAAAGCTAGTACTTCAGTAAGTCAGATAAGGCAAACTGGTATTATCAAAAATAATCTGGAGATCTTGGATATCTGGAGAAGACAAGGTTGCATGGAGACCTCATAGCAGTATTTTAGTATCTGAGGAGGCTCCAGGGAAGCTGCAGAGGGACTCTGTGTTAGGAGCTGCAGGGATAGGACAAGGAGTAATGGGGAGAAATTGAAAGAAGGGAATTTAGATTAGATATCAGGCAGGAGTTCTTTCTTGTGGGGGTGGTGAGACACTGTCCCAGGTTGCCCAGGGAGGCTGTGGCTGTATTGGTACAGGTTGCCCAGGGAGGCTGGGGCTGCCCCAGCCCTGGCAGTGTTCACAGCCAGGTTGGATGGAGCCTTGAGCAACCTGCTCTGAGGGGAGGTGTCCCTGCCCAGGGCAGGGGTTGGGGCTGGGTGGTCTCTAAGCTCCATTCCAACCCCTTAACATTCTATAGATCCTATATTGTCCTGAACAGTATTTTAAGTTGTTGTGCCATTGAAGTACCCAGAATAATGCTGGAACACACATGCCCCATGTGTCTCAGTAAGTTATTGCATAGGGATGAAGAGTTTTACCTTGTGTGTCTGGTAAATGATGATTGCATTATCGGCTAAGTTCTCCACAACATGGAAGTTTTCAATTGTTGCTACAAGAGAAAGGGGGGAAAAAAATCCACCAGTAAACAATCACAGACATCAAGTCAATGCCATAAAAAATCTCCTCGCAGATAAACATGCAAACTGAGGAACCAGTTCCTTACTTTCCCAGTCATTGCGGACATCGACATTCCAGAAGTAGTGGCAAACTTCATGGCCTGTTACCCCTTTGACAGCATGAGTAGCTTTCAAAGGGTCTAAAACTATGCCATTCTCTTCCACTTCTCTTCTGTACACCTGCAGCAAACACAAAGAGAGAAATGTAGAATAGGAATTGTCACAACTCCTCATGTTTTAACTGTTTAAATTTAATCAGTTTAAGATAACCCCAAAACACTTACCTAGAAGATTATCACAGGAATAACTGCCATGTGAGTGTTCTGTCTCTGCTGCAGACATTCTTACATGGCAGTTCATGTTAAAATACTACTATTTAAAGGATCTCTAGTGGAAAGATGATCAAGCTACCTGATTTATCACTGTGCACAAGGATCCAGAAGCACAGCAGAGCTACTCTAGCATTTCTGTACACTGAATTTAGACATCACTTTATGAACAAGCTTCAGGTGGGAAAGAATTGAGAAAGGAATCTGCAAAGACAAAGCTATTGCAAGAGTTACATAGGATTTTGTATGGATAAACAGATTAAAAGCCACAGCTCTAGTGAATTCCACTCCCAACTCAAACGATTCTATTCTCAGAGAGAAGTTTCAGCAGTATAGCTTCCCAAAAAATCATGGAATCATTCTGGTTGGAAAAGATCCTTCAGATCACTGAATCGAAGTGTAAACCTAACACTGCCAAGCTCACCAGGCTGAAATTATCTCTCTTCACAGCACATCATTAAACAAATCCCAAATGTTTACCTTCATCTCTCCTTCTTCTACCACTAGCTGCCAATTGGCATCTCCTCCTACATCTTGCAAGGAGTATGTCATGTGGTTTTGTACCATGTCTTCCACCTTTAAAAGAAAAAAAAAATAGGCATTTTTAAGTCATTCCTTCCATCTTTTTGTGCAGAGATCTGACAGAATGGGAAGTCACAAGTCAATACTTCAATTCCTGTGCAGGAGCTGAATTTGAACAAGAGAACTTTCTAAGTTAAGAACGAGTAGGTAATGCTGAATCTTGATTCCACTTCCAACTTCATTCTTTGTGGGCACTTCCTATCCTTCCTTTGAGCCTCTAAGCTGCCAAATCTCACCACTTCCACCTAAACCAGTTCTGCTTCAGCATACAGGAAATTCAGGCATCTCTAACCAGAATGACAGTGCACTGGAAGATATTCACTGAGGAGCATTTCACAAGCTGCACAGGGAGAAGGCAGACAAGTTCTAAAGAAGTGAATGCTTATCAAAAGTCATATTGAATGAGCAGTGAAGAAAACAGTCACGAGCCAAGGGTATATGCTCTGTTTCACTGGCACCTTGCTACAGTTTCCAGCTAGAAGAAAAGAACACAAATGCCCACACTGAAAAATTATGATGGTTATAAAATGCTCATTTAATAACTATTTAGCTAGACAGCTGTGCCTTTTCTTAAGGCCAAATATTTGGTATATTTTTATCAATCTATGTGAATACCTCATTTTTTTATTCCTTATAATGTGCATAAAAATGGGTACTGGGACAGGAAATGGATTTTTATCTTAAATCTATCTTACTCTGTTTCTTTGGTTCCTTGCCCCCTTTCCAAATGCCCCAAATACAAACAGAATTGTAAGGTTATCTATAGCTGTGTAATGTTTTGAGTATTGGAAACACTTCAGTAACTTTTTTCCACCCAAAAAGGTAAGTGGCTACTAAACTTGTCCCAGCAAGTCCACATGACTCACACAGTTTTTCTGAATTACTAGAAATACCTTCTTTTTTTTTTTCAAAAGGAAAAGCACTAAAGCAAAGGTTAGACTAATCTTTGTGTTGGTCAGTTAATGAACAGCCTGAACCCTCAAGTGCTTTTGCACAGCTTACAAAGATAACGAAGCCTAGTGTGCAATAAAATAACATATAAAACATGTATTTGAGCAAACAAAACAAGTAGAAAGCTAAACTAAATAAGGATCTTTCCTTCTGCGTATGATATAAAATTGAAGGATGTTATTTACTTCTAACTGAAGTCAGTAATTTTGTCTGTGCTATGTACTCCACAGGCAATACACCTAAGACCAGGAAGAAAAAGGGTCATTGAACCAAGTCAAAACCTCCAAACATCAAAATTAAATCTATTGGATGGAAATTCTAGTTGGTCTTGGTTTATCTACAGACTTCTCTAGAGCAGGAACACTTACGCTCCAGTTTTCGCAGGGTTTTGAGGTTGTTTTGGTGTTGAGTTACGATGAGCTAAAAGCACCCCCAAGACTTGTGTTTCTGCTTTTGGACAATGTTTGCTGCCAGTTACTAGCAGGTTTCCTACAAAAGATCCTTCTGCTTTGTTTTCCAGTGCAACAGTGGCAGCACAACACAAACCAGGTATGAATGTGGGCTATTTAAACCTCCAACTTACTAGCTCTAGGTCACACTTCCTTCAGAAAGGAATCCTTGCCACGCTCCCAACATTTACTTGCCACACCTTCAGGTTCTTTTGTCTCTTCTCTCCCAACTCTGAATTTATTAAGCACAGACGTATCCTTTATACAATAATTATTGCCTTTTGCTAGTACCAGTGTGCCAGGCAGCCCTGGTCTGAACATTAAGTGTCACATTCTTCACTTTAAAGGGCCTCAGAACAACTCAACCTATTCTAAAATCTCTGATATCCTCAAAAGGAAGTGAACTGACCTCCCACACAACTGGAAGAGGCAAAACTACGCCTTGCCAGAGGCACAGTGAAGGACCAGCTCTCACCAGAGCCCCTGGTTTATACCTCTCAATCTTAGAAACAAGGTTGCAAGTTTCTACCTAAACTTTTACTGACACCAAAATTTCCTTCATTCATATGAAGTGCAGGAAAAAAAAAGTCACATTTATTAAGAATCAAGATCATAGATTCATAAAATGTTAAGGGGTTGGAATGGAGCTTAGAGACCATCCAGCCCCAACCCCTGCCCTGGGCAGGGACACCTCCCACCAGAGCAGGTTGCTCAAGGCTCATCCAACCTGGCTGTGAACACTGCCAGGGTTGGGGCAGCCACAGCCAACCTGGGCAACCTGGGACAGTGTCTCACCACTCTCACAGGGAAACCTTGTGTCTGATATCTCACCTGAATTTCCCTCTGTCAACTTCTCCCTAACTTCTCTGTCAACTTACTCCTTGTCCTAGAACATCCTTCACAAAAGCCAAACTGCTAGCCTGGGGACGGAGGCCAATTTTTTACTAAGAAGTCCAGAGCAGGTTGAAAGGAAAGCAGGTAAATGAACAAATGTGCTGCTTTTCTCATCATGCTCTCTGTTGTCTTTAACCTGTCTGTCCAGCAGCACTGACGCTCCAGAGCAGGTGGACTGACCTGTGGGTCTGGCAAACATTTGCTCTAGGAAAAATACCCGCGGGATGAGGGTGCGTGCAGGGATAGCAGCTCTCTGTAGGGAGCCCATTAACTTGAATCTCATTTGAAGGCTCTCTGTAGTAACTCCCAAGTAGTATAATCCATGCAGCAGTTGAAAAGAGCAACCTGACTCCAGTCCATTTGATCCTGATCCTTAACCACCATCTGCATCAGTGTGATAAAGGCCTGCCCCACCTCAGGTTTGTTTTTCAGTGGTTAGTTCTGCAGCCACAGCAGTGCTCTGGTATTCAGGGTTGCCATTTGAATGCAGAAGGACATCACAGGCATAAAAGAGGTGAAAATAGGGACACCTGTGTACCTTGGCAACTGTGAGCCTCCCTTTTACTCATCTGCCTGTGCACCCATAACCTGACACAGTAAGAGTTTCTATCCTTGCAACCAAACCTGCCTTCTGTACTTCCTTGCTTTATTATCCTGTCCTCTCAAACAGAGAGAAAACTGAAAGACTAACTTGTTTTGCTAAGGACTTGTATAGTTCTTCCCTTGAGATAAATTCAGAATTCAGAAACAAACTGACTGCAAAAATTGCTGGGATTTAATCCCAGGAAACAAGTCCTTAAGTGCTGGGCCTGATTGTGAACTCAGTAATAAGGGAGTAAAATTCCTGGCACTGTTGGTCAAAACAAAAATCCATTCCCATGTGAAACAGCAGGTTGTTTGCAGTGGTTGCTAATAATTCACAACAACTCTGAAACAACAGGTCCCAGAAGGAAGCTCCACATTCACAATCACATATGGATCACAGCAGAAGGAAATTAACTGTGTGAATGCCATACCTGAATAACCCTTTGGGAGACTAAAGAGCAATGTGGAATCACCTATCTAATTCTACACTAAATGATGATTTTCAGAGCAAGCACCTAGAGCAATGCACATTACTGGGATGTGCCATTATGGCTGCACTGAGATACTCAGGATGTCAGACTTATTTTCTGAAGGATAAGCAAATACACAAACTCTTCAGTAAAATTTGTCATAACCACAATGTTGTTAGCCAACACACTTTAGGGCCTTCCAGTCATCAAACCAGTAAAGGTAAAAAATGGTAACAGTGCACCATAACATTTAATATAGATATTATATTGATGCCATTACAAACATTAAAGACAAAATTCAAACCTGTGATTTAAAAGCAACTAAAAATACTTGATATGAAGCAAATATCACCTGCAGCCTACATAAAACAGGTGTTATTCTTACTTCCACTGTGGCTAGAAAGACCAAATTTTCAAACTGTATGTATTAAAGCTATTAAATCAAACCCATCAGTTTCACAAGAGTTTGGGCCTCTGCATGAGTGGGAAGCATGCAAGCTGGATGCAAAGAAAGACAACCATTTAGTACAGGAATAGAGAACTGCTTTGTTTGCCCCAACGTACTAGTGTAAAGCAAGCAGTGACTGATGTAACAAAACAACCCAGGTTCTAGAGAAGAGGATGAAACACAAGCAAAGATATGCAACCCCCACATCAGTACAGTACCTGGGTGCTGAATCTGTGAACATCATCAGAGGCACTGACTAGATCAATGGAAGACATGGAGGAAGAGCGACTATAGGGCTACCAGAGACAGACAAAGAAAAAACCAAGTAATCAGAACAAAGGCACAACAGAGCATTCAGTACCAACTTGCAAGCAACAAGATAATGAAGAAAAGGAAAACAAAAGCACCATAAGCAGCGAGGACAGCGGCGAATGCTGATTCCATGCACCTACTATACATTATGCTCCCCAGTGTAGCCCTGACAGGAGCAGAGTGTTTCCAGTAACACTGAAATACAGTCAAATCCTGATACAAATGACTGGATTTTTGGGTGTTTTTTAAAATAAAATCAATTCAATGAATTTGGGTGAAGGTATCTTGAAAACACTGGGGTTAGCCAGGTGGGGTTTCTCCTTTATTATCTGACAAGCTAAACACAAGTCTAGAATATTCTAGACAGATACTCCAATCAGTGTTTTTTGAGCCAAAACAAACACCAGTCCTCCACCAATTCCAGCTATTTTATTTGACAGTGAGTAACTACTGAAAGTTACTAGAAACACCAAAAATCTCACCTACCCTTATGAAATATCATATAGAAGTATCACAGTCCAGCCCATTACTCTGAGGAGACTGGGGAAATCCCTTACCATCTGCACAAATCGATGAGTGCCCGCAGCAGAATATTCATCTCCAGAAGGTAAGGAAGCTGGCCAGTGGAATCTAACCTTTTCATTCTGGGACTGCAACAAAACAGGTTTAATTATTATTAGTCAGCTGCTACTGACTGTGACACAAAGTGAGTCATGCTCCATCTACACCGTGGCTACAACTACTAGTGATGACCACGACAGGCATGGAGCTGTCATCCTGCTGGAATTCCTGAAGACTGGATTCATCTAAGCTTCAAGGTGTGTTGCTTAAGTTAGGGAAAACAGACTGGCAGCATTAAGGATCCATACAGTGCTATCACAGCCAATTTTACCCCCCACTAAGAGACAACAACATAGGTAAACTCACTTGGGGATTACATGTCCACTTGAAAGTCTTTCAATTCTCAAGTCATTGTATTCACTATATTCCTAAGTGTAAACACTTTTAAGACAAAGGATGCACCACTTTGTTATTCCCTCTCACTTTATATACTCCTATACTTTCTCATATTCCATACATTTTCTTATGTGCATCTTATCCCTTTTTGGCCCTTGTCAGTGAAGTGTATTGAAGAAATGAGTTTGGGAAGTAGCCAGAGCCTACAGAATCTTTAAATGAAACCAAACACCAACAGAACTATGTCCTTCCCAGTTCACATACCACTAGAGTCAGAAGAAACTTCAGACTAATGATCAGGTTTCAAGAGACAGCTGTGGTGTTTGATACTCTCATTTCAACAGGGCAGTTACATATAAAGGTAAGTTTGATAAAGGAAACTTACTTAGGAATTAGAAACTAGAGACATTCAATTAGTTGAACGCTTACACTATGCTCTTCTACGTAAGTTGTGAAGTCCCTCAAAATTAGCATGAACCAACAGTATGTAATTGCAAAAACATTCAGTGAAATCCCCTGATCAGTGTCAGAGTAAAACATCTAGTGCTCCAGGAGATGCACCTCAGGACTGAGTTTAAGTCTCAGAAGAGGGACCCATCATTAAGACATTTTTCAAGTAACAATACCTGTTCTTCCATTTTATCCTGTCTATCCAGAGCAGCTTCAACAGCATCAAAGAATTCTTCTTCATTAATCAGACTATTAGGACCCTCCTAGAGCATAAGAAGCAAAACCAGTTAAAAATTCTGGAGGCATGAGAATTCCACTTCAACTGAATATCAGAAATACGTATTTATATCACTGATGGAAGAAAATTTCTTCTATAGACCTCAGGTATTTTCTCCAATATTCTTAGATTACAAATCCTTCAAAATCCTCTGCTTGTAAAAGGAAATTACTCCCTCTAGCTGCAATTTAGGGATAGTTGCATAAAGCAGATAAAACAGGAAACTGAGTAATAGTGTCAATATGCTTTGACATCAGATTTGGGGTTCAATTAACAAATATCTTCACTTGCAAATGTTTACAGTGCATCAATGAAGTACAGCTATTAACTTGATCGTGTAGTTAGACTCCTTCCAAGTACTTCAGTGTTTTAAGGCACTGACTTTATGTGTTCAAAACACAAGAGAAGACAAAATTCTCTACTGAAGATTCTTGGAAAGAACAGTTTGACACTACACAGCCAGCAAATAAAAACTCCAGTCTACTAATTTGCCCAGGGAGGCTGTGGCTGCCCCAACCCTGGCAGTGTTCACAGCCAGGTTGGGTAAAGCCTTGAGCAACCTGCTCTGGTGGGAGGTGACCCTGCCCAGGGCAGGGGGTGAAACAAAATAATCTTTAAGGTTCCTTCCAGCCCAAACCATTCTGTGATTCTATGATTAGTCTTCAAAAGGTGTTTTATAAATCTTAGAATTGGACTAAATACCTGAGGAGGATGCTGATTAAATAAGCAATTTAATAGATGAAAGGAACTTAAAATCACTGAATTTCTCAACACAGTATTACAAGCGGAAGTGACAAGTTAAAATCATGTTAAACCTCACATTTTAGGACTACCTCTGCAGTCAGGGCTTTTGTATTGGCCTTACAGATCTCTGCAGCTGAACCATTAAAAAGGGAAAGCACAATGCTATTCCATATAAGCAGTATCAAATGTAGAAAAAAATAATCAAAAATCAACAGAAATATCTGTAAGCAACACGTTTTAGACAAAAGCAGAATCACAGGGTCAGTCAGGTTGGAAAAGACCTCTGAGATCATCAAGTCCAACCTATGATCTAACACCACCATGGCAACCAGACCATGGCACTGAGTGACACATCCAATCTCTCCTTAAATCCCTCCGGGGTGGTGACTCCACCACCTCCCTGGGCAGCACATTCCAGTGTCTAACCACCCTTTCTGTGAGGAATATGGATGGCTGAGGTAAAGACCTACTTCTGCTCACAAAACACAAAAAGACTGAGATTCTTATAGTTTCAGTTTCCAAGGTGAACACATAAATAGGGCATTAACACACCTGTGAATCACTTGCACTGGTTCATGCAGTATCACTTCCCCCTTTGAGAAACAACCCAGTCCTTAGAAGTGTATTGGGTTTGCATGGCCAGGGCTTGGCAGTGGGGGCTACAGGAGTGGCTTCTGTGAGAAGATGCCAGAAGTTGCCCCATGTCCAAGAGAACCAATGCCAGCAGCTCTGGGATGGACCCAAGGCCATGAGCAATGGTGGTAGCACCTCTGGGACAACACATTCAGGATTGGGGTAAGACTGTTCAACTACAGCCAATGAACAGAGGAGTCAGAATGTGTGAGAGAAACAGCTTCGCAGACACCAGGGTCCGTGATGGAGAGGGAGGAGGTGCTCTAGGTGCCTGAGCTTCTCCTGCAGCCTGTGGTGAAGACCATGGTGAAGCAGCTGTGCCCTCGCAGGCCATGAGGGTCCATGGTGGAGCAGACATTCACCTGCAGCCCATGGTGGACCCCACACCAGAGCAGGTGGATGCCCAAAGGAGGCTGTGATTCTATGGAAAGCCCCTGCTGGAGCAGTTCCTGGTAGGACCTGTGTCCCCATGGAGAGAGGAGCCCACGCTGGAGGAGGTTTGCTGGCAGGACTTGTGACCTGCACTGGAGCAGGTTGCTCCTGAGGGACTGCATCACATGGAAAGGGACCCACACTTGGAGCTGCTAAGGAAGAACTGCAGCCCATGGGAAGAACTCATGATAGAGAGGTTTGTGGAGGACTGTCTCCTGTGGGAGGGACCCCATGCTAGAGCAGGAGAAGAGCGTGAGGAGTCCTCCTTGTGAGGAGGAAGGAGTGGCAGAAACAGTGAGGGATGAACTGCCCACAACAAACCCCATTCCTTGTGCCTCTGCACAGCTGAGGGGAAGGCGGCAGAAAATTTGGAAGCAAAGTTAAACCCAGGAAGAAGGGAGGGGCAGGGCGTTTTTGAGATTGGATTGGTTGTAAATTAAGCTTCATTTCTCTATGCTGAGTCTGTTTTGCCTGTGTCAACAGTGGCTGAGTGATCTCTCTCTGCCCTTACTTCCGCCCAGAAGCCTTTTGTCACATTCTCTGTCTCCTGTCCAGCTGAGGAGAGGAGGGACAGAGGGGCTTGGTGGGCATCTGCATCCAGCCAGGGTAACCCCACCAGAAAAAGTCATTTTTAAGCATCTCAAAAACAGAACTCATACCTCATAGTCAGGCCCGCCAAAGTGGGACTTCTTCTTCAGTTCTGTCACAGCATTCTTGTAGGCTTCTTCAATTCTTCTCCTTCTCTCTAGCTCCTGTAAAATTACATGACCATTGGAAGCAGTGAGAACGAATTATCAACATGCCAATAAATGGAATAACCAAGTGTTGCTTTTTACCCCCCAAGCAGCAACTGCAAAGGTGATGGTTTTCTATATTTATTAGGTGTATACATTACATGTGACCATATATAGCTACATATATAACAAAAAGCTTGGAGAATTAGATATCTTGAGTATACCTTCTAGGTCACATGGAAGAAACCAGCAAGCAAAACTGATTTCCAGTTTCAGCAGAGCTATTTGTGGTTCATTGAGGGTCTGACTGGCAGTTTATATAAACCTCCTTGACACAGAGGCCTGGGCAGGGATAACAGAGGGGGAAAAGTAAAACTGGTAAAAGGCTAACTTGCTGAACGTGGTGATACACTAATAAGTCACACCCTCTTAATCTGTATCTATAATTAGGATCAATGGGAATCATTTTGTGGACTCCAAGCAGAGACTAAGAACTCAACATTGTTCTCCCATAAGAGGCTGTGACTGTACTAGTGTCACTGATGATGTCTGTATCATTGTGTATTTTGAATAAAGTAGTAGTAATGCCAGAATCAGATTAAGTCTAATAAGATTAAGTCTGCAAATTCTGGAGACTGACAGACACTTTCAGTGAACAAGCTATGAACACTTCTGACCTTCTTGAAGAATTCAGCTTTTAAATGTAAGAAGTTTCTCTGATTCCTTTCAGAATTACTTCAGGTGAAAAAAGTTAAATCTTACAGGTGACAACTGGACACCACACACCACTTCCTGATGATATAAAGTATTCAGCAACCCAAAGTGAAAATAAGGATTCAGTGGAAAACCCTTAAACTCTTGGAGTAAGGCCAGAGGAGGCCACAGAGCTGATCAGAGACTGGAGCACCTTCCCTACGAGGACAGGTTGAAAGAGTTGGGGCTGTTGAGCCTGGAGAAGAGAAGGTTGTGTGGAGACCTCAGAGCACCTGCCAGGAGCTGAAGGGGCTTCAGGGAAGCTGCAGAGGGACTCT